>NC_141371.1:3380164-3544304 GCF_963921425.1 Dryas octopetala | reverse complement strand
GGTTGCCTTGCAAAGGTTCAAGTACCATTACCAAAACGAGTTAAACTTGGACCAAAGACGGTTGATTGTGCATTTATTGGTTTTGCAAATAATAGTGCAGCATATAGATTTTTAGTAGTTAAATCTGATATATCTGATATTCATGTTAACACTATTATTGAATCTGTAAATGCTGAATTTTTTGAACATATATATCCCTATAAAGAAAATAGATTTTGTTCAAATAAAAAGAGGTCATTTGATCAAAGTCAACATGACATTCCATCTTCATCTGGTGTTCACGAAAATGAAGTGGAACCTAGAAGAGGAAGTAGAACGAAAATCCCAAAGAATTTTGGACCTGATTTTCTAACCCTTTTGTCAGAAGCTGAACCACAAACATATAAGGAAGCAATGGCTTCAACTGAGGCTCCTTTTTGGAAGGAAGCTATTAAAAGTGAAATGGATTCCATTTTACAAAACAATACATGGGAATTGGTGGATTTACCTCCTGGTAATAAACCAATTGGCTACAAATGGCTATTCAAAAAGAAATTGAAGGCTGACGGTTCTATAGACAAATATAAGGCACGTTTAGTAGCTAAAGGCTATAGACAAAAAGAAGGGCTGGACTATTTTGATACTTATTCTCCTGTATCAAGAATTACATCCATAAGGATGCTAATCTCAATTGCAGCCATACATAACTTAGAAATACATCAAATGGATGTTAAAACAGCCTTTTTGAATGGAGAATTAGATGAAGAAATCTATATGGATCAACCAGAAGGTTTTGTGGTCAAAGGACAAGAAAAGAAAGTGTGCAAGTTGGTTAGGTCATTATATGGACTTAAACAAGCACCAAAAATGTGGCATGAAAAATTTGATCATATAATGTTGTCAAACGGATTTAAAATTAATGAAAGTGACAAATGTGTGTATGTGAAGAATTTTAAGAATTCTTGTGTCATTGTATGTTTATACGTTGACGACATGTTGATAATGGGAACAAGCAAAGATGTTATCAATTCTACAAAAAAGATGTTAAATTCCAGTTTTGACATGAAGGATTTAGGACTTGCAGATGTCATACTTGGAATTAAAATTAAAAGAACTGAACAAGGTTATTTTTTAACTCAATCCCATTATGCAGAAAAAATACTTAAAAAATTTGGTCACTTTGATGATCCACCCGTTGTGACACCATTTGATACATCAATTCATTTGGTCAAAAATCATGGAGATGCAGTATCTCAGTTGGAATACTCCCAAATAATTGGAAGTTTAATGTATATGATGAGTTGTACTCGACCTGATTTAGCTTATGCAGTAAGTAGACTCAGTCGATATACAAGCAAACCATCCAAAGATCATTGGACCGCTTTGATTAGAGTGCTTCAATTTATTAAAGGCACAATGAATTTTGGATTGCATTATACTAATTATCCACCTATATTAGAAGGATATAGTGATGCAAATTGGATTTCTGGTGAAACTGAAACGAAATCCACAAGTGGCTATGTATTTATATGCGGTGGGGCAGCGATTTCATGGAAATCAAGTAAACAAACATGTATAGCACGTTCAACTATGGAATCAGAATTTATAGCCTTAGATAAGGCTGCTGAAGAAGCAGAATGGCTTCGTAACTTTATGGAAGATATTCCATTACTGTCTAAGCCGATAACAGCCGTATGCATCCATTGTGATAACATGGCAGCCATTGCAAGAGCTAAAAATAAAATTTACAATGGTAGATCAAGGCATATTAGACGAAGACATAGCACAATTAGACAGTTGCTCAAAAATGGAATTATATCCATTGATTATGTGAAGTCAAAGGAAAATATAGCTGATCCTTTTACAAAAGGCCTACCAAGAGAGCAAATTAAGTATGCATCGAGGGGAATGGGTTTACTGCCAATTTCATAATGAGTCAACTTGACGGAAACCTAACCTAGCTGATTGGAGATCCCATGGTCTAGGTTCAATAGGCAAACTGGTTGGGAACGACTCAAAGGTTGAACACACTAAATACTCATTCCTATGACCAAAGTGTGTTGTCTGCAGAAGAATTATTTTAGGATATGTTTTTACATTTAATGACGTTAATATCTTGTTAATCAAGAGAAGTATGGCAGAATACTTTTAATTAACGTTACCTATATGGGAGTAATTGTGGGGTCGCATTTATGAGAATTATATGGCTATGTTCTCTAAAGCTTTCATGAAACCAGGATTTGTTCAGGACCAAAAATGAACACAACCGCATGAACCGAAGTGTGTAGAGATGTGATATATGTGTGGCGTATTGTCTTGGTTTACTACAAAACGGTGAACAGTTCAAGGGTGTTCAGTCCACTGATTCATCAGGTAGATCCGATGCGTCTTCACTAAGGAAAGTTCAAATCCAAAAGACACTTATCCTGAAGTATGTCATATCTTATTTTCTCTCCAGTTTTCGTGTCTGCATGTAGTCTTATTTGCATTCAAATGTGGGGTATTGTTAGAGTTTGAGAGCAAATAACGTGGGTTGAACTCAAGATGTGGGCTCTTGGGCTCTAATAATATTAAAAAGTTTCTTCTGGTTTTAACTGCATAATTCAAAATGTTAGGACATATCTTTTCATTTGAATTTTGAAACTTAAAACTGCTCTTAACTGATGTCTCTTTTGAAAGGTTATAATATCTATCTTATAAATACAAGTCCTAACCAGATTAATAGGAACGATCTTTTCATCAGACTTATTAACAAAGAAAAACTTTCTTGTTCATACATACTATATTGGAGAGGAGCACATCCAAGTTCGCCAGAAATCAAAGATCCTGTGCTGGGTCTTTGATTTATAGATAGTTGAATCCTGGGAGATAGACACCTATTGAACTTCAAGCACAGAGAAGGGGTGAAATTCTGTCTTTAGGACATTGCCAAGTTTGCAAGCCTCTATCTACATATTAAGTCAGTACTTTGTTTTCTTCACTACTATTATTTATTTGCAGATTAAGTTTTGTTTGTTTTGTTGTTTACTGTAAGTTATCTATTGAATTAATAGTGTGATCATTAAATTATCACCTACTGATTTTCACTAGTAACTTGTATAAGTGGTTCTTCTGCCCACCTGCAGTTGCATTTTTGTACTGTAGGAAGTCACTGACACATTCAGATTTGCATCATCCAGTGGTGTCTCATGAGTATGGTAATGGGTTGCCTTTAGAAAGTGGTTATGTTGGGACACGGGATTATAGTCCTTATTTGGTGCTTCCTTCAGTTCTGGAGTTCACTAATAGGTTTGAAGGCGGTATTGAGGGAATCAAAAAGAGGAATCATGATGCTGTTGTTGACATGGGGAAGATGTTGGCAGAAGCTTGGGGCACCAATCTGGGGTGCCCTCCAGATATGTATGCCAGCATGGTCATGGTTGGATTACCAGCTTGTTTGGGGATATCAAGTGATGAGGCTGCTATGAAGTTACGGCCACATTTACAGGAGAAATTTGGCGTTGAAGTCAAAATACATTACCAGGCCCCCAAAGATGGAGAGGTTGCACCAACAACAGCGTATGCTCGAATTTGTCATCAAGTCTACAACAAAGTTGATGACTATTACAAGTTCAGAGATGCAATTAATCAACTCATTCGTGATGGTCTGCAGGTATGTTCTGCCTTCATCCACTTTAATGGTTTTGTAAGCTAGAAATAGTAAAATAATATAGGTTTGTTCATTGGCTTCTTATTTTTGTGCTGATTAACTTTAAAACCGTGTGGATTGGACTCTACAGATGTTGATCTAACTAAATGAAAAGTGTGCAATACTTTGTGAATCTGTTTTGGTTACTTGTTATTGACATGGGATTTTATGTTATGTTAATCTGTAGTTCAATGAGGCCTGAAGAAGTCCGTCGGATCAGGAATAAGAGGAGCTTTGGTTCTCTGTCTCCTCCATGTTTTGCTAGTAGCAATGGTTCCAGTACCATTAACTCCTAAAGTGCATGTTTCTAGGGAAACAAGCTGCATAAAAGTTCATGTATTTTTTTTCTTTATCTGCAGAAAATTTCATGCATGAATACAAATACAATTGCCTTCTCAGCTTTAATAAGTTTTAATTCATAGAGACATTTGACTTGTCTGCTGCACCCTATCAGAATCATTCTTGTAAAATGCTTCATGACTGGATTTGCTTGCATTAATTCTTACCACCAATTGAAATATGACTTCTGCTTAAGCTAACAAAGAACCGTTGATCCAAGACAACACCATCTGATCATGTTGAATCCACTCATCATACTTTGGATTAATCTGGTCAGTAAGCTTCCCTGCTGCATCTTTGAGAAGTGGATCAGGACAAGGAATTTTTCCAGTCACAAAACCTTGAAGATTACGACTGCGCAACAACGGCACAATCTGCGCAAGCCAGAGCACATAATTGTGCTTGCTAAGTCGAATATTTAAGGAACCAGTAACATTTGGAACAGATGGGGAAATAGCTGAGATAATAGATTGAGAACTAGAGGATGATTCAGTTCCCATGGTGTGTGATGGCTGTGGGAGGAACAGAGGTTAATTGGTTTGAGAAGAAGAAAAACAGAGAGGACTGCGTACGTCGTTAGACTTGCAGCTCTGATACCATAAAGAGTGTTTAAGATGGAGTTGGATTATGATGCCTTGAATAATTGGCAGTATTGTATTGATTGATATATATAGGATACGGTCACGTGTATACAAGAGTTGTTTGCAAACTATACCAAGTACATGATAACTATGCTAAGTATATGATAACTGGAACATCAAGCACATGTGTATTTACGGAGGTAAAAGTCTGGAAGAGGTAGGACTCTTCTCAAATTGGAATATAACCTATTCATGATCACCACCACTATTAAAGTCAATACAGTGATAGGAATCCACATTCACCTCTCAGTTCAAAAATAAAATATAAAATCTACTAACAAATAGAAGAAGCTTAGAGACGTGGGAAAGCAACTGTGTTAAAAATGGTGAATGAATCATGCTCATTGCACAGTCAGTTAGAATTTCTTCTTTGCATTTTTATAATAAGTAATTCAAAATATTGCATCCCTTAAAAGGCCTCTAAACAATTACTCTACATCTTTATAATAGTAAGTGTTACATTACTGTCTCTCTGAACTGTGTGAGAGTTATTCTTAAAAACTCTTTAGTGACTATATGTCACTTCTATAGTTGTATTTTATACTTAACTCTTTTAGTGGCCAATTGAAATATGAGCTGCTAATGAGTGATGGCTTTACAAGAATGAATTGTCCATTGTGATTGGTTAGCTTGGATTGGGGTTTAACTTCAATGTCTGTTAGCCATTTGTGGGTTTAGGAACTGAAAGTGGGTGAGATGATCGCTACCTTTCGGAGTTTTGAGCATTAATGTCAACTCCCCCAAGTACCTTTTTCTTTCTTCCAAAGATTTGAAGAAGATTATATAACTTTGTAAGTGCAACTATTATATGCCACCAATTGAGATTTAAGATGGTGACTTGTGTGCATGGGTTGCCTATATGAAATTAACGTCTCACTAAGAAGCTTGCCCCATCCCACCCCACCCTATGTTGTGGTTTGCTGTTTTCTTGCTTTCTATTTACGATCTACAAATCTAACCATACAATTTAGGAGCTATACCCTAAACTTAAAAAAATACGATTCAACACTTTAAAATAAATAATTTGAAACAATTGTAATTAAAAAAAACTTTTGAATCATTAACCAAAAAAGGAAAAAAAAAAAAAAACCTCATTTTGGGATCTTGAATTTGGATTATAATTTCTAAATGATGATGTGGCCATGTATGTATCAATTTTTATTTAATGTAAATAAATGAGTCATAAAGTGGACCTATATATGAGTTGAGATTTTTTTTTATGCGACCGTAACACTACGTGACGGTGTGACTATTCTAATTAAATTATAGTGTGTGTGTAATTATTAATATTTAAAATTCTAAATTTTAAATGCAGTTTGATCCCTTCTCCTCTCAATTCAAAAAAAAAATCCAGTTGTTGGGTAGCTTAAATAAAAGAGCCGCAGAATTACTTATAATACACTTAATTTCAACTCCCTTCTCTCAACTTAAAAAAAAAAATCTAAATTTTAAATAATATTTTAAAATTATACACGTGTTATAATATGAATGGATTGACCACATAATATTATGGTTATATACAAAAAAAAATTATATATGAGTTAGGAAATAAGAAATATGAATTTTGAAAAAAAATAAAAATAAGTGTTTTTCTTGTTAAGAAGTGGTGAGAAAGCAAATAGCCACATATACACATATGACATATCCCTACCCACCTGTAAGTCCTCTAACGTGGTCACATATCCATAATAAGTAGTAGGTTTCACTATACGAAACAAATTACACTTCAATCTTGGGACTTTTACACCAAACATAACACTCGCACTTATATAATACTCTTGTGCTATAACCATATTAACCACCACATTCTCTCTCTATCTCTCTCACTCCCTCTTTGGTAATTTGGGTATGATTTTGTGGGTTCGGTCGTATGCGTAAGCATTCCCAAAATTCAGTGGTGCGAGCCCAATTCCAAAATCCAAAATCCAAATTCGAATTGGGCACTGGGGACTCAGACCTCAATCTCAATTCCAAAAGGTAACCATCTTAATTGCCGATATTTTTTCCGCATGTCAGTAGTTTTTATTTCCAAAAACATAGACATGGTACACAAATTAGGGTTTGCAGATTGCCTCTTAATTTTTGTAATCTTGGCATTTATAGCGAATCGGATACTTTATTTGGCGTATTAAATACTATTCCAATTTGTTTCGCTCGAAATTTAAATACCCAATTGCTTGTTTATTTGTTTATTGGTGTTCCCCTTTGAGGACCTCTGGAGTTGGCTGCCTTCTCCAGTTTGCATCTGCAACAAAGTTCAGTCCTTTGTCTGGTTAGGACCTCAGATATTTGAGTAAATGGAGTTTTTTCTTTTTTAATTGAATATATTTGTTCCTGTTTTAGATTATGTGCATCCCCAAATTTCCAACTGTCAAATACTTGCATTTGGAGCAATTGGTTATATGTTTTACTGTTTGGTTTTCTTGAGGAATGAATTTGAAATAATAAGTTTAAAGACTGAAAATTTTAACTTTGTTTTCCTTTTGTGCATTTTTCAGTAACCAGAAAGAACCCTATCCTCCGTTTCTGTTCCATGTGATGCTATAAACTTAAATATAAGTTGAACTCTTACAGCTTATGTTTAGTACGTATTGGGTTTATGCTCAATTAAATGTTTTAACAATGCACTTTTAAATAAATTTCTTAACAATGAATCTTCAATTTAAACTAGTAATTTTCCCCCTATTGTTGTAATGTGAAGGGGCACGAGGTCTGGTGAGAGGGTCCATGCTATTTATGAAATTTATCCACAGTTGACAGCTAAAATGTCCTAAAGATAACTACAATAGTTTTACCGATTTTCTCTTTATATTGATCTGAAACAAATTTGTCTATTCTGTTTGATTGAGCAGATCATGGCGGGGAGGAAAATCATTGCAATTTGTCAGTCAGGGGGTGAATTCTTTACTGAGAAAGATGGTACATTGTCGTATAGGGGTGGTGATGCTCATGCTATTGACATTGATGACCAGATGAAGTTTAATGAGTTTAGAATGGAGGTGACAGAAATGTTTACTTGTAACATCAATAATATGTCCATCAAATACTTTCTCCCTGGCAACAAGAAGACCCTGATTACTGTTTCCAATGACAAGGATCTCAAGCGCATGATCAAATTCCATGATGATTTTGCAACTGTTGATATATATGTCATAGAAGAAATAGTTGCTCCTGATGTCTCGAACATGCCTGCCAGTAGGTAGTTTTCTTTATATGTAAGCTAGTATTTAACTACCATTTTTGGAAATTTTCTTTCTGGTGAATTTCTGAATTTCTTGGACGTTTTAGGTCGAGCAGAACAACTTTGTCAGAAACTGTGGTTCCAGTTGATGCACCTCTCGATGTTGTGGACTTTGTTGGTGATACAACCGAGCCAGATATCCCACTCGATGCTTCTCTTGATGTTGTAGATGATACCAGCCCTATTGATACCAGCCCTATTGATGCACATATTGATATACCCACTGAAATATCACCCGTTTTCCCTCTTGTTGGCCCCAATGATGAGAAGCATGCTAAAGGTGCACAGCAGTGGCAGAATACTATTACTGGTGTAGGCCAAAGATTCAGCAGTGTTCATGAATTTCGTGAATCATTGCGTAAATATGCCATTGCACATCAGTTCGCGTTTAGGTATAAGAAGAATGATAGTCATCGTGTGACTGTCAAGTGCAAGGCTGAAGGTTGCCCTTGGAGAATTCATGCGTCAAGGTTGTCAACCACTCAGTTAATATGTATCAAGAAGATGAATCCAACGCATACATGCGAAGGGGCTGTTGCGACAACAGGCCATCAGGCAACAAGGAGTTGGGTGGCTAGTATTATTAAGGAGAAGTTAAAGTTCTTACCAAATTATAAGCCCAAAGATATTGTCAATGATATCAAGCAAGAATATGGAATACAACTCAACTACTTTCAGGCCTGGCGTGGGAAAGAAATAGCAAAGGAGCAGCTTCAGGGTTCATACAAAGAGGCATATAGTCAATTACCAGTTTTCTGTGAGAAGATAATGGAGACAAACCCAGGTAGTCTTGCTACATTTACCACTAAGGAAGACTCCAGTTTCCATCGTCTCTTTATCTCATTCCATGCCTCATTGTATGGTTTCCAGCAAGGTTGCAGGCCTCTCGTTTTCCTTGATAGCGTACCCTTAAAATCAAAATATCAAGGCACATTGTTGGCCGCAACAGCTGCGGATGGGGATGATGGAGTTTTCCCTGTTGCTTTCACTGTGGTGGATGCAGAAACTGATGATAACTGGCGTTGGTTTTTACTACAACTGAAAGCTGCATTCACAATTACTTGTCCCATAACATTTGTGGCAGACAGACAGAAGGGGTTAAAGGAATCAATTGTGGAAATATTTAAAGACTCATACCATGGCTATTGCCTGCGGTACTTGACTGAGCAACTTATCAGAGACTTGAAAGGGCAATTTTCTCATGAGGTTAAGCGACTCATGGTTGAGGACCTTTATGCTGCTGCTTATGCACCTAGGCCTGAAACCTTCCAAAGGTGTCTTGAAAGCATTAAAAGTATCTCACTAGAGGCTTACAATTGGATCATACAAAGTGAGCCTCAGAACTGGGCGAATTCATTCTTTCAGGGTTCCAGATATAACCATATGACATCAAACTTTGGAGAGCTGTTCTATAGTTGGGCATCAGATGCACACGAGTTACCAATTACACAGATGGTTGATGTGATCAGGGGTAAGATTATGGAGTTGATCTACACAAGAAAGGCAGAGTCTAATCAATGGTTGACAAGGCTGACTCCATCCATGGAGGAAAAGCTAGAAAAGGAAACGCAGAAAGTCCGAAACCTCCAAGTACTACTGTCGGCTGGTAGCACATTTGAGGTTCGTGGTGACTCCATTGAAGTTGTTGATGTTGATCGCTGGGACTGTAGTTGTAGAGGGTGGCAGCTAACTGGTTTACCATGCTGTCATGCAATTGCTGTTATTGGTTGTATGGGCCGGGGCCCGTACGATTATTGTTCAAGATACTTTACGACTCAGAGCTACAGACTGACATACTCAGAGTCAATACATCCTATTCCGCAAGTAGACATGCCGGTGGTGAAGGCTTCTTCTCAGGTAGCAGTAACCGTAATCCCTCCTCCCACCCGCCGTCCACCAGGCCGGCCTACTACAAAGAAATATGGATCACAAGATATGGTTAAGCGTCAACTCCAGTGCAGCAGATGCAAGGGTCTTGGGCACAACAAGTCCACTTGCAAAGAGTTATTGTAGAGTATTAGACATTGTAAGTATTAACTCTTTTGTGGATAATGATCAATTCTTCTTTTGTACCCATTTTATGTCTCACTTTTGATAGTTGTTACTAGCTACACATTGTTCCATTACACCTTGATTTTACCGGTTTATTGATGAGTATACCTGGACGGAGCCAAATAGTAGGCTCGCTCAAGCTATAACCCGGCCCACCTCAGAATTTTTCTTTTTCCAAGTATAAGTTTCAGGTTAGCCCAGCCCAACCCTTAGCAAATCCCACCCCAGCCCATCCCATCCCAGCCCTCTGCCCTGCATTAGTATGCAAGTGCATTTGTAGGTATTGCATTGGCATCTTTGTACAATCTTGTGTTTCGAATGAACTTGGGCATGTATACTTAGATACAGGCAGGTGTTAGAGCCAGATGACTATTTTGTATTGAATCATTGATAGACATGTTGCTTTTGTAGCTCCTAGCTTTTGTCTTGATGTCTCTAATAGAGTGTCCTCTCAATGATGATGAGTTATATGGGATTACATTTCAACTTCTCTGCTTGTTGCTTTTGTTTTGGTTGACATACTACTTTTGTATTTCCATTTTTAGCAGGACATGCGCTACTAATTGATGCTCCTTTTTTTCTCGATTCTGTTTAGGATTGTATCAGAGGGCAAGGGCATCACAGTCTATACTAGTGGAACCTCAAAGATATAGTGGGACCTGTTTTCTTATTTAAAAATAACCAAGCCATGGAACCTGGTGTATGTAATACTTGGTACTTGTTTTGTAATTATCATTTCTTTTTGTAGTCGTATTGTTAACTTGGGTTTTTTTTATAGTTTGATTTAGTAATGACTGATGAGTTTAGTGGACCATAAAATGGTAATAGGAGTATGTCTTTGGGTTACTTGAAGGTCCAGGCAAGTTGGAAATGCATTGTGGATGTAAACATCTAGTTCTCAGTTGTATAGTATTCTATTTTCAATCTTTAACAATAAAGCATGGTCAAATTTTGACTTGTGGGTTGAATTATGAATGAGAGTTGGAGGGGGTGGTACTAGTACTACCAACATGGCAATTGGCCTCACTTGGTCGAGACAGGGGCCCCAAAGAACTTTGTGGGAGCTGATGAGGCACTTTCTAAGGTGCGTACCCAGGTAATATACAGTGTGAAAATGAATATGAAGATTCTTAGAATATGCCTTTCGTAAAAGGCTACTTGCAACATTGATGTGAAAGTTGACAACTCACCAGTTACAACCCAATTATAATTACAGTTAGGCTGGCAGTGTGAATCATTGGTTGGACGCAATCATGTTTAAATATGTGATTTTGATATTTTGGTAAAACAATATATCAAATATCTAGGAAGAGTGGAAGACAACATTACTCAATATTTATACCTAGGAGATATTGACTTGAGCGGAATTGAGAAACTAGGATGTTGTCTCATGCCACGCGACTTTTTCGTAAAATGATGGAGTTGTCTTTGGTATAGTGGCTGATCGTATGACATAATTATATTTGATGGTAGAAAAGTGAACAAAACGACAAAAGTTTCCAATGGCTGAGGTATGATGAAGTGGCTAACGGGCTTTGGGACTGGACCTTCCCAAAGTAAAAGCCCTAAAAGCCCAAAAGTAAGTGGCTAACACATGATAACATAAGCGCCATTGGAAGACCGGACATTATTAGCTTCGCTCACAAGTTCACAGTCTCTTCTTCTTGTTTTGCAAGTTTGCAACTCGCGCAATTTCTTTCCCTCCCTCTTGTACCGTACAAAACAAATTTTCCCAAATGGAGGAGAATCCCAATTCCATTTGCAATTCCAGTTACAATCCAAACAACAACAGCAACAATGGCCACAAGCCAACGAATCAGGTAGCGTCAGCAGGAGAGAGAGGAGGTAAAGGAGCAGCAGCAGCAGATTGCAGCAACTGTGGGACCCAGAGCGGTGGTGGGTGGGCCCTACACCACAATGTACGGATCAGAGGCGCCCTCCGCCGGCTCTGCACCTCCTGCGTCCTCCGCCTCCACCCGGCCTCCTTCTGCCCTTTCTGCTTCCGCTGTCACCATCACATTCTTCACACCCCCTCCTCCTCCAACTTCCTCAATTCCCAAAATACCCCTGACCCCACCAAAAATACTGAACAGCCCCACCTCCTTTCTTGCACCAAATGCTCCTCCCTCGCTCACGCCCACTGCATCCCAACGACGTCGTCTCCCTCCTTTTTTCTCTGCCCTGCCTGTGCCTCTGACTCCCCAAACTACTCCTTCTTCAACCTCAATACAAGCAACAAGCTCCTCGACGACCGCCTCGCCGTGGTCCTGCTCTGCGCGGCCAAGATCGCCGCCGCGTCCATGTCCAAAGCCGTCGTGATCGCACGCGCCGTGGCGGAGCGTCGCGCCCGGGAGGCCGCCTTGGCTCGCAAGCGTGCGCGCGAGGCCTTGGACCGCCTCGCCCTCGTAGTGTCGCAACCGAATCATCCTTGTCTCTGCAGAAGACGAAGAAGAAGAGCCCCCAAGGCCAAGGCCATTCGCACCACCGAGCTCTCCTCCGGCTCCAACGACAAGACCGCAAGCAATGCCCACCAGAACTTGGATGCGAAACAAAATGTAAAAATGGAGCTAAAAGAGTGAAAAATCAATTGTTGAAAGTGGTAGACCTACACTACATGCACTAGAGCATAGAGCATTGCATTTGCAGGCGGAGTTTGTATTCGATCTTCAGCTCTTAATGTTTAATTTTTCTCACATTTTTTCAGTGTCATCTCATTTATGTATGCACCAGTTGTGTACTTGGGTCAGAATATCAGATGTGTCCAATGAATTGCAACCAGTTTGTTGATCCACTAAAATTAAATATATAAATAAACATGATAAAATGAACAATACTTGGTCACCATGACCTATCTTCTCAAATTTTAATTTTGACATCAAAATTGTTCACTTTTTAGATAAATAAAGATCATCGTTATGAAAAATCAAATCAATTGAAAATGATTTGATTATATAACTGTTATTAATTAAATAAAAAATATATAATTTTTAATTAAAGAGTAATTTTTTTACTAAACTGTTGATTTTTTTTATTTAATCGATAATAGTTAATTTCTGATTTAGATAATTTTTTATAAAAAAAATCATCTAAAAAATGAATGGTTTCGATCATACACCGGTATTGCCGAAATCAGAATTTAGAGTAGAGTGACCTTAGTATTTTTCTAATAAAATCTATCAAATAAGATAAAGATTGCTGATTTAGATCAGGAATGATCTAATTATATATATCGCAATTTCCAAGTCTCAACCGGATTCATTCTTTCCTTTACCATGCCCATCTGAATTAGGAAAAGGAGGCTCCCAAATCGCAATAGCATTAATAAAAGGAGGGTTGCTTGGGACTGATCCAACAAACTAAAGTAAGGAAAATTTAGAACCTGTAGCCGAATCTTGGAGGATTATAATGATGAACTACTACTACTACTACTGCAGCAACAACCCAAAATTGATGAACCTACCCTCGGAAATCCTCGTTGACATCCTTTTGAGACTGGCCGTGAAGTCAGTTTGTTGCATCCGTTGTGTCTGTAAGAGCTTGTTAAACATAGTCGACTCCCCCACTTTTGTTACAATGCACGCACGGGGTTTACTCACTGCTCAAGTACTACCACCTCAACTTATGCTTATAACAAAATCCTTTAATAGCACGAGTCGAAACTTAGTATTGACCTCCCAATCACTGAAATATGATGACAGCAGCAGCACCTTCAACAAGAGCAACCACGCAGTTGTATCGGAGATTGCAGTCCACCACCATACACTACACTTTGTTTTCTGCAACTTGTTCTGCTTTAGTGGTATAGCGAATCAAGTCCGGCCCTTCTTATTCAATCCTCTTAAGGGGGGACAAGTTATGGTGCTCCCAACTACGAGTGACGTCCAAGTTCCAGACCATTCAGATCTCCACTATGGAAACTGTGATTGGTACGGTATGGGATTGGACAATACAACCAACACTTACAAGATTGTTCGTGTTACCGAAAATGCACGTAAGTGCTTGGTGGCCCAACTTCTTGTATTGGGCACCACCTCTTGGCGACAGATACCCTCAGTTCCTCCTTGTCATCTAAGCATAAATAACGTATATGCATATGGAGACATGCATTGGTTGGTTAGAGGCTATGGTATAATTTCTTTCGACTTCAAGAAAGAGGAGTTCCTATGTTGGAGTCCTCATCTCACCGTACCTGTACCTGTACCTGTACCTGTACCACGCCAGGCACACCAGGCTGCGTTCTTACTTAATCTGAGAGGATCACTGGCTATCACGACCGTGAGTATTACTTCACTTGGTCTAGATATCTATATTGAAATCTGGGTGTTAAAAGATTATGATAAGAAAGACTACTGGATGCTAGATCGCACAATAGATCTGGGAATGGTTGTAAATCCTAGTTTTCATAGTTGTGGTGAATGGGAGCATGGCATATATTTCACAAATGAAATTGACGGTACTGCATTCTTTTTGGATCTAAGATTCGGTTCCGTGAATCATTTACATTGTCCAAGTTTAAGTAAGAGTCATGAGTTTTGGAAGACCATAAAAAGTTATACTGGGAGCCTAATTTCCTTACAACATTTTGGCAATTTGTTTGAAGCTCAAACAGGTAATTGGGAGCCTAATTGCCCGAGACAATTATGGCAATTGGTTGAAGCACCAGGTACTGATCCGCTATATTATGGCAATCTGGTTGAAGGAGAAGCATGTAACTGAAAGACTACTTTATCTAGAAAATTGTGGAATAAGAAGATAGCACTATTAAGGCTTAGAGCTAGGAAGTTTGTCTTGTTCGTTTTTATGTATTCGATGCTCTGTTGCTAACTTGCTATTTAAGAAAAGAGATGAATGTTGACAATTTAATGAGTGCTATTAGTTTCACTTATTAGTTTTTATTGTATTCTTTGAATTTTTCTTATCAAATAATAATAAAAGATTTGAAAGTTGACAATTTAATTAGTGTTACCAATCCATTGCAAGTAATCAGTAGGAGGAGATCTATTTTTCAAGCTTTTTAATTACACTGCATGCCTTTAATTTGGTTTAATTAGGCTAAGTTGGGGCAGAGCATTGGCGCTTTAATTCGAGCAAGTCAGATTGAAAACTAATAATCATCTTAAAAATGGATGTTGAACAGAAAGTTGGTTTTTAGGCTTTGTCTTGGTTGAATGATTATTGATACATTCTCTAGTGTCTGCCATAGAAATAGATAATTTAGTTCTATTTCTGTGTGGTAGAGAAGAGTAACAATTATAAATGGATCCTTTGAATTGATTTTATTTCGGTTCTTTAAATTAGGAATTATTAGGAATTGAAGAGTAATTTATGAAGCAGAAAAGTAATGGGGGGATTTTCTTTTATGTAGAGTTATCCCCTAGAGGAAGTTTCTCTTATTATTATTATGATATTTGGTTAATTTGTATTTTTCATTTATTGGATGATGTTCTGTACGTTGCTATAGATATATTAATTTTCTTTGAATATTTCTTAGCTAATAATTGTAAAGAGATGAACTTTTATTGGATCTTCTGTTGCTATACATTTATTGGAGTGTTACCAATCCATTGCAAGTAATTACTGGAGTAGGTCGATACACTTCTAATTTAATTCCTCATCAATCGTTTCTTAAATTATAGATAAATGGTCGAGCTAGAAAGTTATATGCAACTGGTTAGTTGTATGTTATGAGAATACATACAAGGATTTTAATTCTTCCATCTAGTTCTCTCATTCTCCTAAAGCCAGCAAATTAAGGGATTAGGTAAATATCACTGAAATTTGATGGCAACAATGAAAGTGCTTTTGGTATTCTATTCAAAACTAGTTTTCAAAAATTTTCTTCCTTATCGGTATGGGATTTGATAATATAACCAGCATTTACAAGATTGTTCATGTTACATGAAATGTAAACGAGTGCCTGTTGCCGAAGTTCTTGTATTGGGCATGACCTGAATAACAAACAATTTCATTTGAAGCTATAAAATAGAATGGTGTAACAATTAACCTTTATTGGTGGAGTGGAGGGATAGGATCTGTAGTCTTTATCAGGAACAGTCACATCTTGGGCACTCCTCCAAACTGGGTTGGCAAAGATGAACAAAACTGAAGAACCTGGCAGGTAGTTGGCACAATATGCACCAGTCAAGATGTGAGACAAAAGCACCCTTCCCCCGGGGAGCTGAGCTACCATCAGGTCATAAATTGATTATTGGGATGCAAGTTTCTATCATGTTACATCTAATCCCTCTGCAAGGATGTTGCTAACAGTATCTTGGACAGTAAAATTATCATATTCCAACACTTTCCTATCTACTTCCTCACTACCAACAGACCCAATTAACAATCCATGAGTCTTAGCATCTGGGACCCAACCCCTTTCCAACATTATATCCAAAAATCGACAGGCCCCGTGTTTATCACCCTCTTTCCAGAGGCCGTGAATCAGTAGGTTGTATATTGCTGAATTTAGAACTTCACTACTAGGAATAAGTTTATTTATTGAACCTGAAATCATATGCAATTGAGAATGGTTCATTATACAAGATAGTAGATTAAGGAGTCTTTCTGAGTCAGGTACAAGACCCACACTGACCATCATATTGAAAAGCAATACACATTCTTTGACTCGGTTCTGCACACTCATGCTTTCTATGAGGATGCAGTATGCTTCCAAATCAAGATTGCAACCCTCCACCAGCACTTTTGAGAGGACTACCAACAGATCTTTTCCTGTGTCTGATTTTGACAACCCAAGCATAATAGTGGAGTAAGTTGAACTGGTACAAGAAGTACCAGAATTATAAGCCAATTGCTGTAGCCTTATTGCTTCGTCAACCTTTCCTGTCTCACATATACCCTTGATCAACATATTGAATGAGGAAGAGTGGAGCGAGCATACATTACTAGACATGTAACAGAACACTTCAGCAGCCTCACGAGTCATTTCCCCAAGGCAAAGGCCTTTGACAAGCTCCGAGTAAGATGTGGGATTCAAAACCCAGCATTTGTCACGGATGTGATGAAATATATCCAGAGCATTTCTGTACTTTCTCATTTTGCAATTGCCAACAACTAGAGCCGAGTATGTGGCACTGTCAGGGCTAGAAGAAGACACCACCATTCTACCTAAAAGTTCAAACACTTCCCTAATTCTTGCATTCTCACAGAGCCATCCCATCAGAATATTCCAAGAATTACAATCAGCTACATTTCTTTCAGACATTTCTACAAGTAGATCTTTTGCCATAAGAAATTTACCAGTACCGCAGAAGCCTTCAAGTAACACATTGTAGGCAGAAGTTTCAAGGATATGCTTATCTTCCAAGAACTTCATAGCGTCATCTGTCTTCCCTAATTTACAGAAAACATTTACTACATCCACAAACACATTATTAGGTGGTGTCAATCCAGTTTCTATCATCTCTTCTAGAACCTTTAACGCATCATCTAAACAAAGGTTCTTGCACAAACACTGTATCAGAACCTCATAAATCAATGAATCTGGCACAAAATTAGAAGCTCTCATCATTTCAAACAATCTGATTGCCTCCTCTGGTTTATTTTCCCCACAAAACAAAGGTATTATGCAGGTACAGAAACTCAAATTAGGCTGACAACCAAGTTCAAGCATTTCACTTAAAACAATAACAGCTTCATCCACTCGATCTTTTGCAATAAGAGCCTTTATGAGTATCTCAAAGGTTCTACTATTAGGACTACACCCTTTATTTTTCATTCTCCTATACTGATCCAGAGCAGACTCAATGTGGTCGGTCTCAAACAACGCCTCCAACAAATAATTCAAAGTATCAATAGTTGGTAATATTCCTGCCTTCACCATCTCCTTATAAACAAACAAGACATCTTGAAAATCTCTCTTCTCCTTGACAAGAGCACCCAATACAACATTAAATGTATCAATCGAGGGACTATAGCCACCTGCTTTCATATTCACAAGTACCCTTATTGCCTCACTTAACCTACAGTGTCTAACAAACATATCAATCAATGCCAAAAGAGCCTCTTCAACACCTGGGCATCTATCTTTCACCATATTTTGACAAAACCCCTCCATTTCTTCAACATTTCCAGCCAAACCCAGTTTCAAAATAATCCGATAATACGTATCTGCGGTGTGGACAAACCGTTTTTGGAGGGAAGCCCATTTGAATACCTTCACTGCTGAGTTCAAATCATTGGTGTTATCCAGAACCCGGATTAAGGTATCAGGAACAAGCCTATTCCTCAAAGACTGGATATTTTGTTCAAAATCAGATGAATTTGGCGTGTCTTGATTGTTTTCCGGGAAATTTTCAATGGTTTTAGCGCATGAAATTGAAGAAATGCATGCACTTGAGCAAACCCAGATGGGAATTCTCTTGGAAAGTGTTAAAGGCGGGAATTTTACCGCCATTGCAAGAGTTCATGAACAGTTTGTGTACTATTTTCTAGAAAAAATAAAATTGTTTTAATGTAAAGGAACATTCGATAAAGATTGATCACTGACCTGAGAAATGAAGAACCAACAGAAGTGAACGAGTGACATGATGGACTGAAATCTAAGGACTTACTAGAGAGCCTATGACTGGGTCAAATATGAGTCTCCTGGTTCTGCTGTGAAGAAGTGCAGAGAGTTTTGTTTCTCTGCAATTTGCATTCATCAATATACATATGCAACTTCTAGTGTACAACTGATAAGTGACAACTTGACTTGGGCCTTGGGATCTTGTCTAAGGGCAAACCACTTGGGCCTGGGCCTAACCACATTGGTCCTTTTGTTTTTTGGTGCAGAGGAGGCCAAAGCCCAAAAAGAAAACAAACTAAGCTAGAACAAGCCTAGCTATATATATATATTTTTTTTTTGTGGTAATAGAACAAGCCTAGCTATAGCAAACCACATTGGACCATTTTTCTCTATCTAGTCCTACCATATGGAATACCACATAAATTTATGTGCCTTGTTTTCTTTATATAAAATGTTTCAAATTAAATTCTTTTCATTACCTCTTAAATTAGTATTGACCAACTTCTTGATCTTTTTACCTTTCATTGTAATTAATTTTTACAAGCACATCTATAACAGTCTTCATTGTTTTGATTCATATGGTAATATCATTTAAGTTATCACCAATTGTGTATTATTCCAAAATGATTAATGCTAGACGTACCATTTTTTTTTTTTACGAATCTCTAGTAAATGTGTCTCATCTTCATAAAAAATTTGGTATAAAAATGATTTTTGAAGTGATGCCAAAAAAATGGATGGTTCAAAGTATGAGATTACATCGCGTGGTAGGCCCAAAAAGGTGGCTAGCTCCGTATTAACTTACTAAATGCTAGTTTGGTATTGTTGTGAGGAAAAATATCTGTAAAATAAAATAGCTGTAAAGTAAAGCAATTAAGTGTTTGATAAACTATATTTTCAAAAGTACTTAACTGCAAAAAACAATATCAAAGTGTTTGATAAATGTTAATATATAAGTGTCATGGCTGTGTATAATTACTAAAAATTGTTGTTGTGATTCACTGCAGTTTTCAAAAGTATGTAGAAATCTTTTTTTTTTTTTTTTATGGGGAAAAGCAGTTTTAAATTGTTTTACCAAACACCAAAACTGTTGTATGTGATTGAGAATTGTCATTCACAGCAGCTTTTGGGTCTTCCACTGCAATCTTAAACGAGGCCTAACTAATTAACTTTATAACATTTTTGATACATCTCTACCTATTTTTTACAACAACAAAAAAATCTCTACCAAGAGATATACCTACTAGTCAACTGAAAATAAAAACAGATAGAGCCCAAAAGCATGGCCAGTTAATAAGGAAACCGAGCCCCTCGTAGATCCAAAAGAACATATCTGACGACGTGGCAATACTCTATTTGCCGTGCCCAAAATTTGGATTTGCCGCGCTTGGGGTCAAACTCAAAAACCACTTGGACCAAGCGATAGCTTCGAGAGTCGTCATATTCACGAACCCGAGGCTCGGAAGCTCCGAAGCAAAGGCTTGTTAATACAATCAGCACTGCTCTGCGTGGACATTTCTCCTAAACACCGCAACTCCCACTGAATAAGGACAAAATTTTTATAATTATGAATAGAAAATGGGAGAAATTCATCACCAATAACCCTAATTTTTCGGGATTTATTGGTACTAAGCTGGCTTCCATTTTGAGCCCTCCGATGACATCCCAAAGCTGAATCGTCACCGTCCGATGGTACAACCCTCTCTGTTCCTTGGCTCAGTTGGCTGAAACAGAGTATATTGTTATTTGAGCTCTCTCTCTCTCTGTCTGTCATTTTGAGAAGAAGACAAAGAGATTCCAAAGCGGGTTTTGCTCAGAAGCTCTTCACTCAAACTGGGTCTCACTCAGAACCTGGTCTCTCTCTCTCTCTCTCTCTCTCACCATTTCTCTGTTTTGTGTTGGGTTAAAAAACATATTCTTTGTGATCTCATGTTGTTCATGGACGTGAGCGGTAAGAGTTGCAGTTTTCTCAGAATCTTGGATCGGTGTTAGGATTTTTTTAAGATCTTTTTGCAGTCCCATTTGCATGTTGAGTTTAGGAGCTGGAAAATTATTAGTTTTTTCTTAGATTAAAAATTAGAACTTTCTCATGGTTTTAGACTTTTAGTTTATGCTTCTTCTTTCTTTGGGAAATTTAATATGTGGGTCAGTTTAAAATCAAATTGGCTTCAAGCTTTGAGTTTCAGACTCTGAGTTCAGCTTCAAGTTTGGGACTTTTAGTTCAGATTTTAAGTTCAATGGACCCATTTGATGCCTCTCTCTTTCTCTCACTATTCACTATTATTTATTAGTTGAGGTTGACACACCCTTGGCATGACTCTCTCTCTAGCATTTTCATCATCTTTCTCTCTCTTCATAATAGTTAGGTTGACGTGGAGAGGCGATGTATATTATTTACATGAATAATTTTTTAAAAACATGTGAATGTGAAATTTTCTTAGACTAGATTTTCCTGAGAAAATGATGTTGGTAGAGCTTTATTTTAAATTGAGTTCAACTTTCATATTTTGGAGCTGAATCCGTCCGTCAAACATTTATAGTACTTTTAAAGTCACCGTTTTGTTTAATAATCATTTTCTAGAATTTCATTTTCTTGGAGGCCATACAAAATTTAATGCACAACTACCGCTTCCACATGCAGCTATGAAGTTAATGGCTTTCACTGCAAGGACCTTAGACCACTAATCTTCGGCCCCTGCGACTTTATTCAGTGAATTCACGCAATACAGATCTTTAGCATCATTCTCACTTGGATCAAAAAAGTTTCTAATTCCTGATGTCAATTTCGGAGAAATCATTGCCGTGCTCACCTTCTTCTTGTTCTTCTTCTTGTTCTTCGTCTTTGACATCGGCCCACGAGTTTGATCCTTTGTTAAAAGATTTGAATGAGAAAAAGCAGAACTTTCGACGAAACGTGGTGTCATTAGCTTCAGAGTTGAAGGAGGTTCGGAGCCGCTTAGCTTCTCAAGAGAAATCATTTGTAAAAGAAACCCTTACAAGACAGGCATGTGGTTTTGTTGATTTTGGGCGCTTTTTGTATTTTATGCATGGTTTGAGTCTTGAAATCAATCATTTCTCTTTTTTTGGGTCTTTTTGAATGTGGGGTCATGTGGGTTTGTTTATACAATTATAAGTGATTTCTGGGGATTTTCACAGGAAGCAGAGACAAAGGCTAAAAACATGGAAGAGGAGATTGGTAGATTGCAGAAGAGATTGGAACAGAGAAATGAGCAGCTTGAGGCCTCAGGATCTACTACTGAGAAGGTCCATTCATATCCCAGTTCTTGATTATATGTATAATTTTTCATTAGCTTTTTAATTTTTGGGCTAATTTTTGTCATTATCATTCTTTTAGTTAGGTGGGTAGATCCTTTACACTTAACACATGATTCACTAATTATGGTTGTTAGCTTTTCTTTCCTGAGTTGATCTCGTTTTTATTTTTTATTTTTATTGCATCTGGCTGTTTTGAAGTTATCAAATAAGCCACACATCTCATGTACATCATTGAGGATGCCTTTTGGCTTTTCCTCTTTGTTTTTGGCGGAGCCCATAGGAGGAAGGTGACCAAAGTTTATGATTCTCTATAATTGTTGCCATTTTGTAGCTTTAACAATTCAAGTAATTTTTGTTTGTATGCAAAAGGTATAGCCAGTACAATGAGGAATTTGAGGGTGCTAGAATGTAGAATTAATAATTGGCCAACCTCTTGAGTCTTAATAGTGTACCTTTGGAGTGGCAGCAAACCAACAAACTTATCAGGGGTTGATCATTCCATATAAATCCACAATATTTGACTTTATGCAAGCTTTGCTACATTACCTGCATATTCAATAGTTGCCAAAATTAAGGTTACTTAACTGTTTACCTTTGCTACAATACCTGCATATTCAATTGTTGCCAAAATTAAGGTTACTTAACTGTGTTTCCAATAGAAATGTGCATTTGTTTTCTCTTTGAAGATAACATGGAGTGATAGAATCCCAAATTAGAAACCAATGGGATTAAAATTTGCTACTTTTAAACCATCTACTTCCCTCCTAAACCCTTTTTTCCTTTCAAATGCATAAAGTCGTAATAAGTTAGTTAAAGAAGCCAAATCGGTGTCAATTTCTATACCAGCATATTAAATAGTTAAGCCTGCATATTCAATAAATATTACTTTGCAGGATAATTGATTGCAAATCATAGTTTTTGGTAGTTAGGGTTGCAAACTTTATTGGTGTGTTCTCTGATTATAATTTTATGCAGTACCTGGCGGAGTTGGATGGTCTGAGATCACAGCTTGCTGCCACTCAAGCAACTGCAGATGCTAGTTCTGCATCAGCTCAATCGGCGCAGCTTCAGTGTTTAGCACTTTTAAAGGAATTAGATGAAAAGAATTGTTCACTAAAAGAGCAAGATGATCGTGTAATTAGGCTAGGAGAGCAATTAGATAATCTGCAGAAGGATCTTCAGGCAAGAGAGTCTTCCCAAAAGCAACTGAAAGATGAAGTTTTGAGAATTGAGCATGACATTATGCAAGCGGTTGCAAAAGCAGGGTTAAACAAGGATTGTGAGCTGAGGAAAATATTAGATGAGGTTTCTCCAAAGAATATTGAGAAGATTAATAAGCTTTTGGTTATTAAGGATGAAGAAATAGCAAAACTGAAAGATGAAATCAAGTTTATGTCTGCTCACTGGAAGCTCAAAACTAAGGAGTTGGAATCACAGGTACGTTCATCATCTGTTCTCTTTATCTTCTATTCCATTGGTACTTTTCTTTCCCTCCACTTTGTTTGCATAACCTCGTCATTACTAGTTTTTTAATGAGCTTTCAACCTGTTTCTGCACAGTTGGAGAAACAACGGCGAGCTGATCAGGAACTGAAAAAGAGGGTATTGAAATTGGAGTTTTGTCTCCAGGAAGCTCGGTCTCAAACACGAAAGCTTCAAAGGGTAATCATTATTATTATTTATTTTTTACTCTTGTTTTTCAACTACAAATGAGATTTTCACTTGTGTGCCGTTATTGAGTTTGCATTAAATTCAAACCATGTGCATGGAAATGGTCATAGGCCTGTTTTCATAATATTAAGCCCATAACTCTATAAGCCTCTTTTACAAGGAGCCTTCATTTCACCTTGCATGCCAAGAAAATTATATGTGACAGTAGTGGTGTTAGGTGATAGCAATTATAGGTCCCTATCAATTAAATTTTCTCCTGCCATCATATACGGAACTAGTATGAGCTTCAAAAATTAAATTCCACATACAAAAATGTTTTCTTCTGCTGTTTTCATTGTTCAACAGCTGTTCTTGCCACATCTTTTAGTTTTTTCATGATTGTTACATCGAGACTTTTCATTGTGACAGATGGGTGAGCGAAGAGACAAAGCACTGAAAGAGCTCAGAGACCAGATACAACGAGGTGGGGTTGGAGCTACACCTGCTGAAAGACAAAATTTCTGGGATACCTCTGGTTTCAAAATCGTGATGTCCATGTCCATGTTGATCTTGGTGGTGTTCTCAAAGCGATGAAATTGTTGTGCTATCAAGGTTGTTATGTATAAAGAATATGAAACCTTAGTTTTAGTCAAGGAATTAGGAATAGCGGCAGAGGCCATTTCCTTGTAGAAATGCTCATTGTAGAGGTTCTCATTATGTAGCATTAGCAGCAGAGTACGCAATTTTGTTTTTTCTCATTCAAACCACATTAATGTATGGATATTGAATCTATGTATGGCATTCCTGCTACTATCTTTGTAGACATTGTTGTACTCTGTATATATTTGTTAGATCATCATGTTTCACGTTGATGTATATTGATTAGCTGCCAAGCATAGATATTATTGTGTTCCTATAGTGCTGACCAGACGAGTGAAATTGACACAATAAATAGCAGAACTTTACTAAATTTCTAAAGCAATATGAACTTCAATAGTATTAGTGTGAGCACACTGTAGAGAACTACAATACCCATTTAAAAGATGTACAGGATCACAAATCTCTCCTGTACCTTTCAACCTCATTGAGTTAAAAGTGTTTTTTCCATAGCAGCCCAATTTAGATGCAGAAGAGTTTACCTTCACCCAGAAACATCTTTACATCCCATACAATCTAATGCAAGACAGCAACTATAATGTTTCCTCTAGTTTTGATGCCTGCATATGTAGTTATGTACACAGCTTGACCAGCTGGAACCTTGATTTTGTCATGGGAAGATGTGCTTCTGAGGAATCTGACCCATTAATGTACATGGAGAGGTTATATTTCTACATGCTAAGAACAAGATTTCTAGTAACTAAGGTTGTTAACAAAAAGATGGGACCAATAAAGGGTCGCAAGCTAGCTGAAGTGGATGTTGAAGTGTTATAACCAGGAGGGCTGTCCATCCCGAATACTGGCATGGTTCCTGAAGCCGGGTTGCTTGAATTTAACACCGAAGGTGGAGTACCAGAGCTGCAAGTAGAAATGAAATTAGTGATAGATAGACTGGTAAATGTAGTATTGGGCTTTGAAAGTCATGAGATAGCACACTATACCCTGATACACCTTCCCCCGGTGGTGACAATGATGTTATTGGTGGGGCTCCAGTTGTTGGTGTTGTTGCTGGATTTGTTGGAGTTGTTGGAGTTGTTGGAGTTGTTAATGCTGGTGGCGTTGGAGTTGGATTTGTTGATGCTGGAGTTGGAGTTGGGGTTGATGATGATGTTGATGGGTAAATGCAGGAACCAGTGCCTGTAAAAAAATTTAGGAGGGCCTCAGATATTATATGGTTTTGATCTTGTTAGGTGTATAACAGATATAAATCGTATGGAAGAAACAGAAAATGATTAATGAAATATTTGTCATACTTGGATTAGCAGCAACTATTGTGGCAACTCCTGCGAAGTCACAGCTAGTTGGAACTGGATTCTTCTGATAATAGCTGTTGAATGCATATGAGGCATGGTTTTGGAGAGAAATTGGATTGTAACAGCTCCCACCCTGTTGGATCTGTGAACAGTCTGAGCCTCCCATTCCACAAGCATAGTCCAATGCTGCTTGAAGTGCTGTTTCCTGTGCCCCAGACTTGGCCACACACCAGCTCTGTCCTGGAACTGCAGGAGCATTAGTTGTTGCAGGAGGTGGCAATGGATTTGTGACAGGTGTTGTGACTGGAACACCTCCGGATGGCGCCGGGTAAGTTGTCACAGGGTTAGTTATTGGTTGAGCCCCTGGGACTGTGATGGGTGATGTGACGGGATTGGCAACTGGTAATGGTGTGCTCACAGGATTTATGGGGGGTAGAGTAATGGGTGTGGTGGAGGGAATTGCCACCGGTGCAGCAGGATTAACTGGAGTTGTTACCGGGTTTGTAGAAGGAACAGTGACAATGGTTGGGGTGGGGTTATAGGGTGTGATGGGAGTTGTAGGGAAGATTGTTGGTGGGTTGAATGTTTCATGTAAAGTTGTTTTGAGTAATTCTCTGCGAGAAGAAGGAAAGATCTGTTCTTCTTCCCTTTTGAGCTCTTTCTGTGCAAAATCTTCCATGGAAGCTACTTGTGCGTATAACCCAATTATCCTACCTGTAATCTGAGTGTTGTTTGCTAAAGCTTTGGAGACCTTGTCAGTGAATTCAGCTACTTCAGTTGCACTGGGAACTGCTGGACTCTTGATTGTCAAAACCATTGGGACATCATTGCAAGGAAGAAGAGAATTAGCAAGGCTGGCTCTTTCAATCATTGACAGGACAAACCTATCACCCATACTCAATTCTCCATCAATATTGGCTTCTACAATGACAAAAGATCTCACTTCCTTGATATAATTACAAATCATATGCAGGTTTCTTCCATGCCCTCTTCTCAAATTCTCCAAAAGTGACAAAGAAAATGCTACTGAGACCTCAATTCTGCTGTTGACAGGAAGACTAGTGAGGAATGAGTGTATGGATTTCAGGGTGGATAAAAGCATAGGTAGTGTATATTTTCTGGTATAGTCATTGCCACTAATTGCTACAATGCTTTTGATCTTTACTTGTGAGAGAAAGGGCATTATATGGGTTTGCAACCATGAGATAGAGGAATATTTGGAATTCATCATATTTTCAACATGGCTCTCATTCAAGTAGAGATCAACAGCTACACCAGTGTTGGACAGCGTACTTAAAATCCTAGGATCTTCAACGAAGACTCGAATCTGGGACGGGGTGATCTTGTTTTGCTTCAGGAATGATATTGTTCTGCCCGGTGATGAAGGTGTAGTGTTTCCACGTGAATGATAGGAGAAACCCACCAGAGTTCCTGTAAGATATGGGATATAAAATAAAAGAAGGGATAAAAAAAGTTAGAAACTTCAAACTACTCTAACTGATAGTTCTAGCAATAACTAGTTATAACCCAATTGTGTGTGACCAAGAAGCTGATAAGAATCTGAAAAATGCATATCCAACTTCACATTAATTAGCGTGACAGTTTTTTACTTACCTGATGAACAGTTAGAGAGGAGAGACAGGAAGAATAAGAAGAGGCATTTAGAAGCTGCATTGGCCATTATTGAAAGATGTGTTTCTGGGATTCTAGGTACAGACCAAGCTGGATTTTTAATAGATTCAAATTATGGAGGTGCTTTTAAAACATTGCACATAGAATTGGAGTGAATATAAACCATTAGAGGGAGTGTGAGAGGGAGCAAAGTGTTGAAGATAAAGTTGAGGAAAGAAAAAGGAAAAAAGAAAGATGACCACTTGTAATATTGATAAAGAAAATATGTTGCTTTGTCATGTAGGATGATGGGGTTGGAAACCATCTGTCTGTGTAAACAGTAGAAAGAATCAACAATGCTTTTGTGCTTCTTTTTCTTTCCCAAAGAGATACAAGCTCAGGATATAAAGCCACCATAACAAGTGGCAAAGCATATGCACATGCATGTAAAACACACACATGCAGTAAGCAGAGATATGACATTCCCACTACAAGTAATTCAATCTTTCTTTATTTCATAAGATTGGAATCCCCAGGCTGCTTAAGTCTTTAAAGAAAATGCATATACAAGAGTAGTGATCAACATCAAACAGCAAGGCTCCCAGTAAAGGACTGTTAAAGATTTGAATTTGGTTGGACCATGTTAAGGAGGCAGAAAAGTCTAGCTATTTTACTTAGATCAGCAAAACCCATATATAACAAAAAAAATTAATGAATATAACCAAAAGGTGAAGAAAAGTTAATGGAAAGAAAAGTCTTCCTGAGATTAGGCTTAGAATTTCACTTTAAGGGTTTGGCAGTTCCTTCTTGGATAAGGGTTTGTGAGTTTGTGCCATGTGACGATTGTGATCTAATATTTCCTAAGAAAGGCTAACATAGGACTTGGTATCCCACAATACACTGTGAAATTAGCGCATAATTTGATGCCACTGGACCATTGTCTATTTGTGCCTGTGGAGTGTGGGCACTGCCACAGCCACAAACAAACCAAGTGAAATTTACAGTTAGATTTATTGTGCTGCTTTATATTTATCATGAATCTTTTGTTTTTTCAAAGGTAAGTGAAAATTAGCAAGAAGATGCAGGGTACTATGTTCTCTAACGCATGATAAAGACACAAGAGTGCAGAGCATTTTAATGCCTACATAGATGATATGCAATTCTCAACTCAATCAGCATCCATTGTTTGTTTAAAATTCAGATTTAAACTTTTAGATTTTAAGCGGTCCAAAAGTCCAGAGTTAAAACCTAAATTTAAGCTCAAACAACCATTCTACCCATCTAGAAATCAAGCATGTACAAAACTTAAAAATTCCAGAAAAGAGCTTAAGAAGCTTTTTCTAGGTCTATCTACATCAAGTGCAAACACATTAATTCAAAGTAGCAATGTAAAAAAGTTACCACAACCTTTATGATATAGGATGTATCAACTGCTAATTAAGTAATTAGCGTTTGAACCAACCAATAGTATACCGTTGGAGCCAGTAGCCACCTTCTTTCCGCAGATTTAAAATAGAATATGCAAGGTGAGTGACTGAGTGGGGAGTGGGGACAACCTATGTGGAATAATCTATTACGCTTTTCTGCACTGCATTCAAATACAAAGTGGTGATTCAAAAGCAGTCTGTCTGACTAGGTCTTGGCCGAAAGCAAACAAGCAAGAGAGAGAAAAATGGCCACACAGTCACACCAGTGATAAGCTCGATAGATTTAAATATGAATTTGGAAAAGTGAGCTCACATGAATTTGAGGGGAAAAGGATTGACAAAATCTACGATATGGGCATATTCAATATCAGATATCTGCTTTGTGGTTTTGTTTTGTTGCTCATAAAGTTTGGAATGGTTTACATGAGTATTAACTCCTGAAATCAAAACTATTGCACTAATATCCTTTAATCTTTGTTCTCTGAGTCTTAAAATGGGGTTTGGGAGTACACAAATTGGAGATTTCTCGAAAAGGTGCAAATGGGTTGATTACAATGTGCGTCCACCTTTTTAGGAACACATCATGCCAGATAGAAAGCAATCTGAGCTGATCATATGAACTCCTTCTGGACCGAATCCTGTAATATAGCTTACCTTGTATGATATAGCTTGTGACCTCATGGACAGAAACTTGTCAAAAAGTGTTTTATACTTTGCAGAAATTTTTTACACAATTGTTCTATCTTCACATTCATATCTTACTTCCCCACTTCAGTACATATTTACAGTATTTCTTCTCATTTAAAACGTGAATATTCACAGTTTTCTTTATGTAAATTACATAATCTTATCCTCCCAAAATTGTAACTCAAATGTCGCCATTGACCAACAAGTCACTGAAATATGGATCAAGAAGTGCTTCCCTGGCTGACTGATACTTGTCAAGACGCTTCTTCAATGAGCGCAAATCTCTCTCATTCTTTGAAGTACGTTCCTACCACAGCATGAATATCAATTAGTCAACCTAAGCCATTTCTTCTCGGGGTACATAATTTTAAGACATTAGAAATAAAAATTGATCACTGTTAGCAGTTCACCCCAGTGTGTTTGTCAGCCATCATAGTACACGTTAACCCTTCCTAGTTTATAGATCCCCTGCTGCTCTTGTAGCCTTTGCATCAAGTTACAATGGTAAGTAGTTTACTAAAATTAATTAAGAGAAACTTACAAATGATTTCTTCAGCAGTATATCCACCAAGTACAGCAACCATAATACATTTGTTCTGGGGAAGCTGAAAAATGTGAAAAGTTAACAATGATTCAGCACCAATAAAAACTTGAGCATATTTAGCACGTTACACAGAGCCGATCGAAATAGAAAGTTCTATGCCCCTATCCTGTACTCCCGGTACGTAGATATCTGTTAGCGTCTGATACCAGTATAGCTTCTTCGCCTCTGAGGAAGAGAGAAAACCGGTATTTTAAGGAGGATAGGTTTGTTTAAAAAAAGAAATGAGGTGATGAGTTGTGTATTGGAGGGCACTTGGGTACTCTTCTCCCCTCACTTATCAGTCTGTCAAACTTAGAGAAAAATTCAAGGAGATCTAATGCTTTTCCGCTGGTTTTGATCAACCGCTTTCCAGAATTCCAGGGTATGATTTTGTTTTTGTTTTTTTTGACAAGATTAGTAGAAATTGTCAAATTTCAGTCTTCACAAGAAATATTCAAGTGGAAACCAACAGATTCTCCTTAACCTTTTGATTTTTCACTAACATGTTCCCCTTTCTGTATATGATAATTATATTTGAATATATCAACCATACCTTCCCTCCCAGCAGTCTTCTGTTACCTCCTTCATCTTCCGATATGTTTCTGACTGCAAATGATTTAACTATCAATTATTTCATACAAGGATATATTTACAAGTACAACTTTAGTTTCAATTTCTTACTTGTTTATCCCCCTTTGGACCTTTAAAAAGATCAGGATCTGAAGATAGGTCTAGAAACAATATGTCATCACCTGTACATATTTGATATTTGTTAAGTATGCTACATCAACAACGAATGTATCCTGTACCATGGTAAACACGTTGCAAAAGTAATTTATAAAAAATTAAAAAAATCACCAGTGTTGATTCTTGAAAGAGTGAAATCAATTATTGACATCACCAATCCAAATGTTTGGACAAACATATTCTTTCCCTCAAGAGTGAACTGCGTTGTTACAGAATCATTCCGACTTAAAAGTATGTTTCCCCTGTAACAAATGCATATTCCCAACTCAGCAATCATAGAATCCATTGTCTATATTATAGACAGAAAAATGACCATACCAGTGAAGATCACGGTGCTCAAATTCATATGCAGCTTCAGCCACAGCAAGGGCAGCTGTAACCTGGAATGATTATGCAATCATTTAATGACAAAACAAATCTTCAGGAATCACCTCAAGAATGCTGTTATAATATAAATTTACCTGTACCAATAAACTCCGTGCTTCATCCAAGTTCAGCAGTACAAAGCTTTCGAGATCCTCACCACCATGCTCTAAAACAAACACTACATAGCACTGTATGCAAAATTGTCAGTTACATTGATCACATCTATGTAAGTAACATTCACCCCATAATATATGAATCATTTATACTTGAGAAGATCACCAAGCCTTACTTATGGAAGCTTTCTAGGACAACTGAAAGTTTAAGTACCAAAAAATGAGTTTTTTATTAGATAGTCATGTTACATGAAATATGTGTGTTGTATGTACTGAAGTGAAGAGATTACACATATTAGACAAGTCAAAGTAGAGAAGGAGAAACCTGTTTCTCTGGAAATGCCTTAGGGTGATCATTTTCTGAACCACGTTGTTCATCCCAAGCTTCCCAAGCTTTGATCAAGGCTGTATCATAAAAACCTTGGCACACCTTCAAACTGTAGGGGGAATTAGATCACAGAAAGATGACAGAATAAAAACATTGCAACTGATAGTATTGTGCAAGTATTAAATTTCAAACTAAAGCACATGTCCTTCATTATGTTCTCATGTTTGAACTCTTAAATGTGAACCAACTAAATCTAACAAGGGGATTTACTGCATCATATTGTGTCTGTAAAGTCTTAAGCAGTTGGTGGAATGATAGAATTTTAACGTAAAACATACTCTATTGTTTCTATAAACATCGAGCAAGCATTCTGAACATCACCCTCATGCCCTCTTAAGCAATTAAGAGTGCGGGAGAGTATGACCTCCTGTAGCAATTCTTCAGATCTCTGGAGCATAATAAACTCATTACCACATCATTCAGAAAAAGCTGCAAAACGACAAAGCCCATTACTAGATGACAATAGGATTGCAGTATGTACCTTTTGCACTTCCCCATTCACTCGTACGTTGCCATCAATTGGAACTATTTTGCAAACATAGTTTCCAGCCTTGAAAGCTTCTCCAAATGTCCCTTCACCAACTTTGTTAATTGTTTCTGGGTCACTGTTTCAAGGAAGATTTATCGTTTATCAGCTATGGAAGCAGGATCTATCCTCATATAGAGTAATGCGCAAAAAAGAAGTACAAATTGTAAAATACTGACAACCAAAAACCATAAGTGCAATAGCAATGACACAAATATATTAGAAATAAGGAACGAACCAATGTGTGGAGAATACATCCCTTAAATTTGAGGGGGCTAACTGGTCACAAACTGCTAATAGTGCAGAAAATGGATCCAACAGATCACTATCCAATGAAGATGTTGATGCCAAAGAGAGTTTCTTTACAGAAGCTTCTATATCTTCACAACCTTCATTGCTCACACCCGGCAGTGATTTGACAGTGCCCCTTTCAAGCAGACTTCCATCATCCAAACTTGAATCAAATCTGCTTTCCGCAGAAGGGAAGCGAGAATTGACCTTAGAACATTTTTCTGGGGTTTTCAAAACTGAATAATTGAAATCATTACCACCAATGGGTTCCAAAGGTGTGTTCCGCATGGCTGAAGTTTGTAGTATCTTAGACAGTGTGCTGGAAGGCCCAAAACTGAAATTTAACTTCTTGGTGATTAACCATTTCTCTAATGCTGTGCACAATGGGGGTATTCCAACATTATCAGTTTGGTTGCCCGCGACCCATGTACTAGGTTTGGGCGAGGGGCTCTCCTCCAACAACTCAAAGGCATCAACCTCTTGAAAGTAATCACGTTCCTTTTCAAAGTTGTACTTTCTCTGGAAATTTCGAACATGAAACACAGCATAAATAAATCAAAGTAAAATGCTTTAAGATACCCTTTTAACATCCATATGATTCATAACTCAATTCAAAAGTTATGCCCAAATTTGAACTTTAATAGGGTACATGCAGTTAAAGCAATACTAATAACAACATTCAAAACAGAAACAGCAATTTTTCTTTAAAGTGTAATAGATTCATACTTTGGGACGAGGAGGTTTTCCATTTCTTTTAGGCTCCTTCTGTTGAGGATGATAATCCAACCAAGCGCCAACAGCAATACTTGTTCTCCCTCTATCAAGCACAAAAATCAATCAAAAGCTGGGAAGAGATAATAGTTGTAACATTTAAGCAAAAGTTACAATAGATCAATAGTGACTAAAGTAATAAAGCTCAAACTAAAAAAAAAAAAGAATAGCCAAAGAAGAATCATAATGGATACAAGATTATTAAAAATTCAGTAAATGGGTGCCAGCCAAACAACCCCTCAAGAGTAATCACGAACTAATCAAACTCATATCAAAAAACCAGAAAGAAAAACGAAAGGAATCATATTAAACAAAAATCCAAAGCTCACAAGAGCAAGATAATGCACACCAGAAATAGAGAGAGAGAAGGTGGGCGATTTGAATTGAACCTTGTGGAAAGGAAACGGTTCCAACTGGGTCGTTTATTGGGAGCTGCAGCAGCAAAACTCACCCTTTCCTTCGCATTACGATTCGAACCCAGTTGCTTTCTGAAAACAACAAAAACAAAAGCACAAACATTTTGAGAACACAAATGTAGAAACCTTATTTTGCAAAAAAAAAAAACACACGGACCGTAGAAATTTCAAAGAAAATCAATACAACAATGGCATATAGCAGAGATTAATTCAAGCAAACACACCAACACACACAGATCGAAAAACAAATCCAAGAGAGAGATATTTGAAAGAGAGAAAAACTGGAGCAAAGAAGAGGTTCTCTTAGACTCCCCTGTACAAAAAGATAACAGGCAGTATGTTATAAAAATACAGCACTCCCAATAGTCTTGGAAAGCACAAAACGACATCACCAATAACAGGGTCTAGAAATAGAGAACCCAAAGGACAACAAAAATGGCTCGAGCTGATTTTTACAGAGAACAATAAGCTCGAGCTGTTTTGGACAGAGTCACAGAGACATTACAAAAATAACCGTAATAAGAGATTGGTTTAATTCGCAACACGCACGCACACCCATAGACACAGAAGTATCGGAGTTGATCATACGAAGGTTCTAAATCTTGGGAGGGTTTGTTGGGTTTTCTTCTTCTGTAAATCACTTCAATGGGTTGTTGTTGATCAGCGACTTTACCACCTGAAATGCATTCCTTAGTAATGGAAAATAGGGTAATGGGTAGGATTAGTGGAAGAAAATTAGGGCTTTCTCTCAGTACCTGTGTAAGTGTTGGAGGCCATTAGAGACGCAGAGAGAGTGAGAGAGAGAGAGAGAGAGTGAATTTGAATGCTTCCTCTTTCGGGCGGGAGTTGCAACCCTCGGGCAGTGTATCTGCGTTTTAGTCAAAATTAGTCATGTCTACGGACTACGGCTAATGATGACGAGTTAAACGGTGTGTTTCAGTGGAATGAGATTGCATATGTTTTGGGCCTATGTTTCTCTGTCTTTTGGGTCTCCACTTGTATATTTTAAATTTTTAAAGCCCAAATCCAGCCAAGGTCCAAGGACTCTGTTCCATTTTATTATGTATGGAAGTGAAATTCTAAATAACCTCTCTGTTTGCTTTCTAAACCCACATGCTCACTAGTAACTATTGTTTTCTTACTAAAACAGTAAAACTTCTCATCTGGAGTTTAGAAAGCAAATAATGAGTCCTTTTAGAATTTCCTTCGTAGAATCAGGAGAGATTTCCAAAGACCAAACCAGAAAGAAAAAAAAAAAGCTCCTTGGTCTTGGCAGATTGGCCCATTAACTAGGTGCAACAAGACCTACCATTGATGGGCCCATTGGGTTATGACAAGCATTAAATTGTAGTGTGTTAGTGGGCCAGTGGGCCCATTAACTAGTAACTGCCTCATGTAAGACAGCTCAGTGTGTTAGTGTATGTACCTGGCATGATTAAACCACTGGTACAAGGAAGGATAAGATAGAATTTTTTTTTTGACCATGTAGGATAAGATAGAATTAGTTATGTACTTATGTGACTTGTACTCTGTTTCCACATCAACCTCCATTTCAGTTGCTTGCATAAATGTCCCAAATAAGTATGATCCAGAAAACTTGTTTAAGGCTTTGCATTAATTAATTAAATGTTACCAACCTTGTTGTTATAGACCTCTTGCTTGAGCTTAAATTCAGTCCTGGCCCAACTTAATTACAGATCACCCTACTTAGTGAGTGCATGTGTGTGTGTGTGTTTGTCTTTTAGCTCTTCAATTGGCTTTGATTGGAGCAGCTCAACAAATCATGCACCAGTTTGCTTGTGGCTTGAGCAGTGTCTTAATTGCAACTAAATAACTAATACTAGTTTCTTTGTTTGGGAAAATATTGAAATAATGTAAACTCTTTCAACTTTGGACAGTTTTCTCTAAAATGGTCATTATCCACTGAACCTCATCCTTGTTTTGGGTGAACCCATTAATGATACTCTGTGCTTTTGCCTTACCTTCTGTTCTTTATCATCTTTCCCCAATCTTAGAAGCTATAAATGAAACCAGCATTGCTTGTTTACGTACTTATTTGTTTGTTCATTTTCTGATGTGGTCCTCAGTATAATCTCAACTCATGGAGATTGGAACTTCAAGCATTAGACCAAACCACAAAAAGGGCATGAAATAATTACAAGGGTCAAGGGTGTTTCTCTAGTTTGCGTATACTGGTATACACGTAAGTTGTCAGTCATGTATGTTTCCCATTCGTCCATAAAAAGAATCTTATATATATGAAGATGTAAAAAATGAATGGTTCAGATCGACACAAAACGACTCGTGTGGGCCCTAATAGGGTATACCTCAACATAAATAAGTTGAGGTATACCTCAATAGAAGGAGCCTGACAAATATATAGGCTCCTTCTATTGAGGTATACCTTAACTTATTTATGTTGAGGTATGACTTTGTTGGAGCCCACACGAGTCGTTTTGTGTCGATCCGAACCATTCACAAGAATCATCTTCATTGATAGATCATCCTTGCAAAAAATTAGCCAAATCGGAAATCATTTGCCTATCTAACTTTGATAAAACAAATGGACTGTTTCATCGAAAATATTTGGTTCGTCCATTTATTTGATCAAATTTAGATATGCAAATGATTTCCGATTTGGCTAATTTTTTGCATAGATGATCTATCAATGAAGATGTAAAAAATGAATGGTTCAGATCGACACAAAACGACTCGTGTGGGCCCTAATAGGGTATACCTCAACATAAATAAGTTGAGGTATACCTCAATAGAAGGAACCTGTACAAATATATGTTTAACTTTTAAATTTTGATACGTTAATCTTTTTACTATGAGAATATAATATTTTTCACGGTTAAATTTATTTATATGTCATACTATTGACCAACTATTCATATTCAACCAATAAATATAAAAATTTAAAACCCCTTTAATTATCTGGCTGATGAGATGAAGCTATCAATCAATAACTTCACTATTAATAACTACCGCGTGCGTACCATCATCTATCTCAGAAATACAAATTGTAAAAGCCAAGATCATCCACATTTGTTCTGTCCCACTGCCTGCGGTGTCAATCAAGTTCTGATATCTCTTTTTTTTTCTTTTTTTTTAGAGGAGTTCTGATATCTCTTTAATTGCATGTGTTCAATTTGTTAATTATTAATTAAGAATTTTAATTATAATTCCAAATAAAATTATTTAATCTATTATAATTCGAATCACTTCGAAGGGACACAACACAACCAACCGCCTAACCAATATCTTCTGGATTTTGGATAATGCTATATTAACCATTAATGCCTTTGTTTGAGTGATCACATAAGCATCCATATCTTATGGACGTTGCAAATGGTATGACTTTGTATGTGTCTTGAAGCATCTTTGGCAGAGCAACTTAGACCATCCAATTAAGCTCTAAGTATTTAAACATGTGGTACCAACTAACACCCAAAGTCGATCTAAACCTATCAAAAACTTAAATAATTAAATATCAATCATAATTTGCAAGTCATCTTATTATTTTATATATATATATATAATAAGATGACTTGAAATTATGATTGACTGAACCCTTAATTATCTTATTATCAATATAATATGGCATGGGTAGGGCACAGGACCTTTAATTATCTATCAATACTAGACAGTTCTGGTTGTAATTAACTGAACCCTGAATTAATTTCGATCAGTACACCAGACGATCGTCTTTCAAATCAATTTTGTTAGGATTTCCTTTTCAAAGTTTTATGGATTATGTAGACTAGCCAACCTATAGTATTGCCTCTCTTTTTTTGGACTGATCGCGACTATATTTCTCGCTTTAGCTGATGAGAAAGTTTTGTCTTAATGAACCTTTTTAATTTAGCCTTTAATTTCTCAATTTATTGGATGTCATGTCTCTTCCTTTTTAGTTTTTGTTCCTCCCATAAAATTATGTACAAAAGAAAATAGGTACTGTATTTGTGAATATCTTTGCATAAAGTATATGTCCCACACGTACATATATATATAAGTCACTGTGTGTATACACTACATAATCTATACACATGCATATAGTGATAATCAATTACCAATCATCGAGATCATAATAATTGTAATCAATGCAATCTTTTCAGCATATGAGTCACGGGTTGCGTACGTATCTAAATGAAGAAATATAATTCAGTTAATTAACCCCTAATTTATTCTAAGAACATTGACTGTATATGTCTTCATATAGTCCGAAAGGTAGTCAAAATTCGGATCTTAATTTTTTCTGTAGTGGAGTATATGGTAATGTTTTTTTACTTAACAATTAAATATACTTATTTTACTAGACGTACTATGAACATACATTTAAGTAAGAAATATTGATATAATCAATTATTCAAATTCACTTATGTTAACTTTTTCGCATTTATCATGTCTAAGTGTGCATTTGCTTATACTTAAATACCCTTCACCCGCCCTAATCCAAGGACAAATATTGCTAAAACTCAAGGACATCTCCCTTAGGCTAATATCGTGTTCAAAGGCATACTAAGGTTTTTGGTAAATCAAATAATTAATTAAGGAAATCAATCTAGTAGAGGAGGAGTTGTTGGGTAGCCCAGATGGAAGAACTTTAGAATTACGTACTCACAATGCACTCAAGTTATATCCCTCTCCCCCAACTAAAAAAAAAAACTAATAGAGGAGATTTACTTTCTTTGCTTAGAGAGAAATTTAAAGAGGGTGCGAACACTGAAAATAAGTTATCATCGTAGAATCCAAGTAAAATCATTATTCGCAACTTAATTTCAGAAGGCAACCAAACCGAACTTTAGTAGAAGTAACTAAGAGTGTGCCCAATAGTGGCCAGGGCATATGTGCACATAGCTGCTTAGCTAGTAAAGGAGTTGGCATGCAGCTAGCTAGCTGGTGATAATAGCTTGATCGAATTAGGTCCATGGTACAAGTGGTACATGCCTACACGAAAAGGAACTAAAGAAAATCCAAAAATCCATTGCCATATATATTACTATATTAGGGCAGTATGTACAGCTAGCTAGCATAAAAAGATCGATTTCAATGCACGCTTTGGATTTAATCAGGCATGCACCTAGCAGTACGTACCAAACTTGTTCATAAATCATTAACTTGTTGAAACAGGGTCGACACTGACACTGAAAAGTTATATATGGCTGTTAATGCATGCATGAGAATTGCAAGCTAGCTAGATCGATCGAGACCGATAATCGATGGGCAGCTCAGGCCTCTTTATTTCATTTCATACGTTTCGAATTGGCTAATTGATAATTTTCAACGCTAGAAAAGTGCACACACCACTATTTCTATATATAACGTGCCTGCATGGCACATAATAACTTTTGCTTACTGCGTCGGGCCACGGAGCTAGGCATGGGTTCGTCAATAATTACTATTTATACATACACGGTTACGTTTAGTGCATGATATTTTTGTTCACAATATCATAGAGGTTTCAAATTCTATATATTCTCTTCTTTCCAAATTAAAAAAATTACAATCAATGTCGTTTTGGATATATGCAAACAAAAAAGTAACACTAAAAAAGCTAGTAAACCTATTTCTTTGATTAGACATACTTTGTTTTTGTTACATATATTGTAGAGAATCGATCACATCCTAAATTCAATTTAATCCTAACTCATTATATACTTCACAAATAATATTAATTGCCTCGAACGTATGTTGGAAGAACTCCTCCAACACAGCTAGGCAAGTATTATTTATTTTGCTGTTTTTTTCAATGTATAAATTAAATTTTATTTATGGAATGAAAAGATCAAAAGGAACATAATTTGTAAGAGAGGAATATTAATTGGAGCTCCTCCACTATGGTTGGAGGCAAGTATTAATTGTCTTTACCTCACCCACCCACACCAATACAAACTACAACACTTCAACCTAATGGTCCTGATGTGATGCTAAAACAAGATGAAAAATCAATTTGACTATGATATAGCATGTACCAGAAAATTAACTAATTAAGAGAAAACCGGCCAGTGTGGTCCCAATATTTAAAAAAAACAAATCAATAAAACTGAGATCAGGTGGCAGGGAAAATACGTACCAAGAAGTGGACAGCTTATACCAGATACGGAGATACCGAATTGCCAGCAGTGACTTGTAGTATAATATAATTCATGAAATCATTGAATATTTCTGTCTTTAAATTTTACTTGTTTAACATAGTATCTTCCATATTTTATGTTTCCTAGTTATGCCACGTGAAATAGGTCTCAGTTTATCTATTTTTTCTTTTCTTTTCTTTTCTGCCAATCGGCCAACCGGCCAACGGCCAAAACTATGGATGATATTTCTATTTTTCCAAAAGAAAAAAAAAAAAGGTTACAATTACTCCAGCTAGATAACAGCTCTACAGTTTGAATTCCTCTCCAAAAAATAAAAAATTGCTCAGTATATATGTATTTATTTGTAACTAAAAAGATTCTTTAGTGATTAAAATTTGTGATATTTTTCGTATTTTAGTGTTATTGGTTAATAAATTTAGGGTAGGTACAAATAATTTTATTCTTTTCATGTTCATAAAGGGGCACTTGGGATTAAGTTTGACTTAGAGAAGCGTCAAACCCAACTGATCAGTTGGACCGACTTTCTTGAGGCTTTAAACTGAAATGGTCCATCATTAAAGAATAATAATAATAGATGTTTTGGAATTGCAAACTGTGAATATGTGATTTTGGCTTACTAAAAAGGAAAAAGCTATACTGTAAATATGGTTTAGATTATACTTTTTAGAGGCAGTTTCAATATGTTTAATTGATTAAACCATGAGCATGGCTGCCATTGCAATATGTTTTAATAACCAATTCTAGAAAAAGATTAGAACTCTCACATGCACGCTAACGCATATTGAATTCTAAACTTTTTCCAGCATAAAGAAGTTAATTTCTCAAATTTTTAGATGTTAAAATTAGAGATATTAATTTATCATTTTTTTGACAAAATAATCATCATTTGAAAGTTAGTTATGAACAGACATATATATCACAATTTTATATACAAATGGGTTCTACACTTCTACCTGTACTTAATATGCAAATATGCAATACATATAGTACTAAAAACATCGTACAAATAATTTTATCCGTTAATTCTTTTAGGGGTAGATTAGAGAAGAAAAAAGAGAGACTTACCGAGTGAAAGGAGAGTTTTAAACTTTTAACTATGGGCACATCATCACATGATGACATGATAATATGGTATATCACCTTATCTGATAGCAGTTTCTGATAATTCATGAAGACAACTGGTGACAGATGGCATTCACATGCCATATCATATCTCACTAATTGCTCATGCTTGCATGGCATATTGGCATTTCCGATATTAACACAATAACACATGCCTTGTAACTTGTAACCTGTTTAGCTCAGCTGAGATGGTTGAGTTGACCAAGTAATCAAAAAACAAAAAAACAAAAAATTTGGCTTACTTCAGATTTAAAAAAAAAAAAAAATCGACAACATATGTAAGAAAAAGCAGAACTTAGAGAGCTGTGACCACAGTGACAACTAGGATTCACACCCAAGTACCCAACGGACAACACCACAAGCACACAGATACAGCAATCAACTGCAATAAGAAATACAATTAAATGAAGAAAAGAAAAATATTAAAATAAATTGCTGATTATCAGTCATGTTCATAACAACAATTTGAGAAAATCTCAAGTAGACCTTAACATTAACATCACAGAATTCCATGCTTCTCTTTTACTGTATGTATTATGTTTTGTAAGGCATCTCAATCTGAACTCACCACCTACCACTGATAACTCCATCCCTTCTTCCTTTATATCCCCCAGCACTCACAAATATCAGTTTTTTCCATGTCCCTCTACTGTTTTGCACAGGTAAAGGATCTTTCTTGTTACTCTTGGATTTGGGTTTTTGGGAAAGCTCCATCCCAGCTTAGATTCAGACACACATTTGCCCCACAGAGAAAACCCATATAGGGATTAATCGAGTTTTATTTGCTGTATGTTTGATTTTTTATTGTTTTTGAGAACTGGGCTCATTTGGGTTTCTTTAATGAGGCGTTCTTGACACATGTTTATGGGTTTTTTCTGGTCAGAGATCTGGAATTGTGGGTTTAATTCCTTGTCTTAGGATAAGGAATGTCGAACGGGTTTCAAAGATCTGGCATTTCAAGGTTGCTCTTGTGAGTCCCATCACAGAGAGGTAAGAGGATGAATTTGTCTCTTAAATCATTAACATTCTCTTTTCCCCAATACAATTACTTGTGGTTGTATTTTTCGTTAAAGCTTGTTTTTTTTGTCCTTCCAGTTTTCTTATTGTGTTCCATCAAAAGTTGTTAATGTTGGTGAAATGATTATGTGAAATCTAACCTGGTCCAGTGTTTATTGAGCTATTCTGTTTACATTTTGTTCTAAGATATGATCTGTCCATAAGTTTGTTGAACTGCTTTGGTTGCTCTCCTACTTTGATGTTTGTGCTTTTGGTCCTCCATCTTTCTTATTTGGTTCATGTGGTTTTGAAAAGTTCTCTCTTTTATTGTTAGTTTTTGTGGAATTGGTGAAAAATACTAACTTGTAATTTTATCATCTCTCCTCGTCGGTACACAGGGAGTAATGGATTTGATAGAAAAGATTTTGATATGGTGATATAAATTCTTAATGTGAGATTCTGCTATGTGCAGGCATCTTGGTATCTGATAGAATGGCCTCTGATCTCAAAGCAAAGTTATCCAAGGAAACTGTCATTTTTAATCTAAAGGTCTGGGAAGTAATTGGAATAGCTGTTGCATTATTTATCATAATCATCCTCTCTGTGCTATCACTGTGCCTTACTTCTCGTAAGAAAACAAGGAAAGCTAGGGACAACATTCCCCTTAGTCAAATCCCAACGGTCTCAAAAGAAATTAAGGAAGTTCGAGTGGAGCAAGTAGCTGCAAGTGAATTTGTTCCTCGTGATGGAATTCTTCTCACCATTCATGACAAATCCAGTGACAAAGAATCAGATAAGGTTATGGTCCATTTGGGTATGGGAGGAAAAGTGAAGAATGGAGAGAATAGCAGTCAGTCTGGTTCATTTAATCATTTAGAAAAAGATGGTGGTGGCTCCCAATCTGGAGAAGAAGGGAGTTCTGGCACGGTTACAGTCTATAAGCCTTCTTCATCGTATCCCATTACTACCCCATCTCCTCTAATTGGCCTGCCTGAATTCTCGCACTTGGGTTGGGGCCACTGGTTTACATTAAGGGACCTTGAGCTTGCAACAAACCGGTTTTCAAAGGAAAACGTCCTTGGTGAGGGTGGATATGGAATTGTGTACCGGGGATATCTAATCAATGGGACTCCAGTGGCAGTTAAAAAGATCCTAAACAACCTGTGAGTTTAAATATGACTGTTAATATCTTGACTGTTGTGGATCCGTTTATCCATTCTTGGTTCCATGAACTTGTCTAACTTGAACTGTTATATCGTCTTTAGAGGCCAAGCAGAGAAAGAATTTAGAGTGGAAGTTGAAGCAATTGGCCATGTGCGCCACAAGAATTTGGTTCGTCTCCTGGGATACTGCGTCGAAGGGACTCATAGGTACCATTTTCTTTCAAAGCATGCTAAGTCTAATTAATTAATTAATTGAATCTATGGCTTGAATTGTTTTCTCATAAAAATATCAAAGTACATGTAGGTCACTAGAAATTAGAAGGGGAAAAAAAAGGAATCTTCTGTGGCGTTGATATCTGAGAGGTGGATTGGTCTCAGTATTTAGTATATAATAGCCTACTTACAGATGAAGAATAACTTTACTGGAATAATTGGTATCATTTGCATTTCCAAATTTCAGGATGTTGGTCTATGAGTATGTCAACAATGGAAACTTGGAGCAGTGGCTACATGGAGCTATGCGTCAGCATGGATATCTCACTTGGGAAGCCCGCATAAAGGTTCTCCTTGGAACAGCAAAAGCGTAAGTCAAATTATTACATTCTCTTTTTGTTGTTCTAGTTCTCATTTAATGAAACATACTTGTTGCAGTCTTGCCTATTTGCACGAGGCCATTGAACCAAAAGTGGTACACCGAGACATTAAATCAAGCAATATATTGATTGATGACGACTTCAATGCCAAGGTATCCGATTTTGGCCTGGCCAAGCTGCTGGGTGCGGGGAAAAGTCATGTGACAACTCGTGTTATGGGAACCTTTGGGTTAGTATTCTTTCTAGAGCATGACCATTTTTGGCCCCTGACCAATTTTGTTCTTTCAATTTTGGATGTTCCTGATGCTAGATGGTTAAATATTTGTCTTGTCCAATCCTTATCCCATTCTCCCCCCCCCAACAAATTTATTTATTTTTTCAGATATGTGGCCCCTGAATATGCCAATAGTGGACTTTTGAATGAAAAGAGCGATGTGTATAGCTTTGGGGTTTTGCTCTTAGAAGCAATTACTGGAAGAGACCCTGTAGACTATGGTCGCCCTGCTCATGAGGTATGCACAAATTATAGCATAATGATAGTAAAGAAGTTTGTCTGATCATCCTAAGATACCACATTTTTGTCAACAAAGAATCATAAAGGCACTCGAATGCAAGTCAGATTGAATTATAAGTATTCAATAGTGAATGGTAAATGGTTATCACTGCCGATTTACTGTTTAAATTTACTTTGGAGTGCATGATTTTCTAGGCCAACATAGGTCCTCTGTTAAACTGACCCTTCCTGATCGATTTGGTTATGTTTTTACTATTAAGTATACTTGGCCTGGTTCTGGATTTGAAAATCTCAAAACTTAAGTTTGCTTCTCTGGCTGCTCTGGCTGCTAAAGTTAGCCCACCTGAGGAGTGATATGTTAGGTTTGCTTTTAATTTCTAAAGGATACTCTACAGACAGAAAATCATCAATTATACTTGTCACTTGTTTGTATGGTCAATCAAACAAGTATTAATTATCTATCACTTTTCCTCAATGCAACTATACACATGTTTATTCTTATTGTTTTGATCACTATGTTCATTTGGCTGAATGACTTTATGGAGCTTTATTTGACATGTAATCTTAACGTTCACAGGTAAATCTGGTTGATTGGCTGAAAATGATGGTTGGAAGCAGAAGATCAGAAGAAGTGGTAGACCCAAACATTGAGGTGAGACCATCAACAAGAGCCCTAAAACGAGCCCTCTTGACTGCCTTGAGGTGTGTTGATCCAGATTCTGAAAAAAGACCCAAGATGGGCCAAGTTGTCCGTATGCTTGAGTCCGAGGAATATCCTATACCAAGAGAGGTTAGTTTCTCATTCTATCTTTAAAACACAATTTCTGATGGATTGCAATTTGAATTTATTCATGGAGAAAGAGAATGAAGCTGCAATAGTTCCAATTTAGTTTGGCTGCTCCTGAATCCTGAGATGAAATCTGATTCCATTTTCTAACCACAATGCTTCATATTTTGTCCTTGTTACATCAATATTCTGAAACCATTTGGCTGTCTAGAAATTAAATTATTCAAAAATTTCGATTCAACTGACCAAATCAGATCTTTTGATAAACCAAAGGATGGACATTTGAGTTTAAAGAGATGATTTTCACTTTTGAGCATAAGTTTTCTTCTTGCTGTTCAGGATCGAAGGCACCGAAGAACTCAAGCTGATAGCATGGAGATTGATTCCCAGAGAGAAAATTCAGATACTGATCGGAGTGATTATCCGGGTTCAAGATCAGAAAGCAGAACCTACCAACGGTCGTAATTAAACCAGTGATTCATTTGAGGATCTGAGAAATATATAATGTGAGGGTAATTCTTAAAATTTTTTCTACTCTTCAAATTGATGGGTTTGTCTGTATGAGCTGTTACTATCTAGGGCATGGGGAAGGGGTTGATGAGGGAGAGAAATGATCCTCACATTTCTTTTTTTTCCTGCCCCTTTTTCCTTTTGTTTGTTTCTTGTAGATGGAGAGATATATTGTGTGTATGAAAGTGGTGGTGTTTGTGAAGAACCCAAAACAATGGGTCGTGTACAGAATGGTTGCTCTTCAAATTTGTTGGATGAAATACTCTTTTTAGTAAGTTGAAAACACTCTGTTTTTTAGTTGGGTTTATAATTGTGCATCAAACCCAGCCAGGCTTTGAAAAAAATAAGTTTACATGTATAGTCTATCAAAATGAGCTTACTCTTCCCACGCATTAATTACATGTATAATCGACCAATTATTGTCACTCAAACTCATATAGCTGCTCATTAGTTCCGCCATTGGCCAATTGGGTTTCATCATGCGATTAGACTAGAGTCCACTATAAGAGGTGTTTCGTTTTTCTTTTGATCTGGAGGATGCAGATTCGAACTTGTAATCTGATAACAGGTGTTATTTGGTTATAAAAAATGACTAATAAGTCAATGATGAATGTTGAATCAGCTTCTGGAATGGGCTAAAGTTCATCCCCATTAACAAGCTTCTGCCTGCCCAATTAGACGAACCAAAATAAGAGTACAAAGCATGGTTCACGATGGATCTTTTTTTTTTTTTTTTTGGGCAAATGGGTTCACGATGGATCTTAACCCAAGCTAGTGCATGTAAATTTTTAAGGCAACTGAATAGGAAAACAAAAGAGAATGATTTAGTTCCATACTTCCATGCTACGTAGTCTTTGAATCCGTATAAAATTCGAATGCATGCAGATTCCAACTTTGGGCCCGAATTGAATTGGACAATATTGAAGAAAAAAATGATATCAAACTTAAAATCCGAAAGTTCAAGAATTTATTTATTTATTTGAAGGCATTAAATACTACATGGTTGAAACTTAAGGCTGAGTTTGGCAATTGGATAAGTTATTATATGTAAGAGAAAAGAGACAAAGAATGAATGAAAATAGAAATATATCTTATGTTGCTTTCAAGAATCATAAACTATGAGCTTGTTTATGGCAACAAGAAATTGGACTTCAACTCTGACACCTCTCTTTTAAAGTGAAAGTTCATTTGTCTTGAGAAAAATAAGTTTTAAATGACATGTCACTGTGCTTCGCAGTTGTTTGGATTCAAACAAACCAATCAGTATTAGGCTATATGGGTGTCCATGGAGGTACATTTACTGCCGGCCAAGTTTACTGTGGAAACTGATTGTTCTATAATTTAACCTCTGTTTCAGTGTAAAGGCCATGAAGGGTCAGTGAAGGTGAAAGTAGGAACATGCTGACTCGGTTGATTTGGAATTTGGATAGAGGGTATTGGAAATAATTCCTAAAGCTTGGTTGCCCTTTGGTCTCAATGTTAAGGCAGGCAGTCAACTTGTTTTATATAGTTACTAGAGGCATCATGTTCAGTACTAATAGTTCCAGAGAGCCCAAGGAGCTCTTCTGCATGTTGTAGTCAAGTGAGTATTATGAGCCCCAAAATGATGGTTTCTTGCAAATGTATGTACCTACATTACGTCGATCAAATTTCTCAACATTATTATAAATCTTGACCGTTATGTTGGTTACTGTCATGTGCCATCTACATGTTTGATACTTTGATTGCAGGATGGGCTCTTGTTTGGGCATGAAACTGCTGATAGTGTGAGTTTAGCTGCGGTACAAAGATTTTAAGGTATGGATTATGCTGTGGGGGTATGTATAACTAAATCACTAGAATTTAATAGATGGGTTTTGGTTCCTGATACTTGAAGAGGTCTACTTAATAAGTTTTTACTGCAATTAGTCCTCCACATTCGAACATTCTGGTAATGGTAAGTATGACTGTATGACCCAGAGAACTTTTGCTAGCATTATTAAAAAGAGGGATTTAGCAACAAAAACAATGACATACAGGCCTCAACAACCATAGTCATCATCATTTATATCTTGCCAAGCAAGATAATGTTTTGAAATTGACTCTCTTTGTTTTGTCAAATTGCTAGTGATAATTAAGTACAAAAATATCGTCACATGTTGCTGTTTTTTTTATTGCTAACATGTGGTGCCGTGGTGCGCTAGATGGGTAGTGATGCAAAACCCCATGTATGACCTATTCCTCCAGTGTTTTCCTTATTTCCTAAGTTTTCTTTGTGTTTAAGACTCCAATGAATCAGCTTAGCTCAATATTTTGTCACATTGACTTTGACCTTGTCTAAAGCCAATGAAGGAATAACTACTTTTGAGATCTAGCAGGTTTAATCCTTAGCAGTAGTTCATTGGGCTTACTTGTCTGGAAGTTATATGATTGATATTTGAAAATTCTGTTACTTGATATGTGATCTTTTTTTTTTTTCATCAATGATATGTGACCTTTAGTACAAAATGTGTTGCTTGTGATTTGTTCAACTAAAACTATACTTGTACACTGTAGATATATTTACTTACTAAAAGATCCGGAGTTAGAAATGGGTGTTGATCCATGATCCTGATTGTGGCTTAAACTATATAAAACTCCTAATGCTCTGAAGGATTATTTTGGATTAAGCCTGAACTAGTGAACAATTCTCACTCAGTCTCTATCTATCTATCTATATCTCTCACACACCAGCTGACATGTCTTTGTTTTATGTGAATTCTCCCCCTCAAGTAAATATGTATTCACACAAACATCATTTTCAACTTCTTTGAACACCAAGATTAAGAATGATGCATCACCTTACTTCATTAACCTTCACAGTCTAAACATATATATACATCAAGAGTCTTGCATATTTATATACACCTCCATCAAGTTTTTCTTCAAATTTCTCTCTAAGTCAAGGACTATGGCTCAGATGGCTGGCAGAGATGAGATAGAGTCACTAAGAATTGAGTTGGAAGAGATAGCAAGAAGCCTCCAGTCCTCATTTCACAGTCGTACCTCCAGTTTTAGAGGCAATTCAGCATTGAATGCCAAAGACGACGATGATGCTCAATATGCTGTGCAGTGGGCAGCCATCGAGAGATTGCCAACATTTGATCGGTTGAAATCATCTTTGTTTGATAAGAATGATGATGGAGATGAGGTTGATGGTGAAGGAAAGCGGGTGATTGATGTTGCCAAGCTTGGAGCTCTGGAACGGCATCTGTTCATAGAGAAGCTCATCAAACACATTGAGAATGACAACCATCGTCTCTTGCACAAAATTAGAAATAGAATTGACAAGTAAGCCTTTTCTTCTCTTTGGCCTTATGATCATATAAGTATGTGCAGGAATATAAATATATAATTACAATCAATTTGAATGGAGTTGATGCTTGCTCTTACACTTGAAGACTCGCATGCACTACTTTTAGTGGTATATACTGGTGGATGCTGGAATGCTTAGGCAAAACTTAATTAATTAAATTTTACTTACTAAGCAAATGGATGTTCTTTATTGATCGTCATTTTCCAATTTTAAGATGTGTTGATGTTTCTCTTTCCCTAATTTAAATGCTTGTAGTCATATCAGTTACTCTGCCTGTGCATGTGGTAATGACTGTTTTTTTTTGGGTTCATCCTGAAATTTTTTTTGTAGGGTTGGCGTAAAATTGCCCACTGTAGAGGTGAGATATAAGAATCTCACCGTGGAAGCAGTGTGTGAGGTGGTTCATGGAAAGCCCCTCCCAACTCTCTGGAATTCTATCAAAAGCATGCTTTCTGTAAGTATTCACATCATGACCAAGAGTAGTTTTACAGGTTAACTATTCATACAGTCAAAGGATTATCAAACTTTCAAAATTTTTGTGGTAATTTAATAGAGTACAATAAATTCTTGAGAAGATATGTGGTTTCAATGTACATAAATAATTATATATACAAATAGATGTATGTGTACATGTATTCAATAGTTACATGACCATTCAAGAGAAAAGGAGCCAACTCATTAGTTGTTGCTCAAAATTGGGTTAAGTTAGGTTCTTGGTTTGCAGCAGACTGGTATTGTAGTTAACTAACTGTCTGACTTAGATGAGGCCATGACCTAGATTACTGAAATAGCAGAAAATTTTCCATGTATGTATATATCCATAAAATAACTGTTTCAAAATTATATATATATTTATAAAAATGAATCTACAATCACAGCAGAAACTTCTATATATAATTTATCCTCAATATGATAGTTCGCCAGTTATATGTATATGCTCAACTAGACTTTTCTTATTTTTCTATTTTTATATACAGCTCTTTGCCAAGTTTCCAGGTTCAAAGTCACGTGAGGCCAAGATAAGCATTATCAATGATTTTAGTGGTATAATAAAGCCTGGAAGGTAGGCTAGCATCCTTTCCTTTACTGAATTTAACATGATTACAGCCTGATCCGTTCTATAAACCAAATTTTACCATTAATTGTAACAATAACTTAGCTGGGAAATCTCTCATTCAAAAATGCAATTCTTTTTGTCATTTTTTAATAGCCTTAGACAAACTTATAGTTGAACTGTGATTTTAGGGTCCAGCGGTTTTGTCTAACACCTTGGACCAAGTTCACTATCATGGTTGTTGATTTGTTGGTCTTTGATGCATATGAACCAAATACCTTAGAGGATTTCTCTTGTCTTGGTGCTAATTGGTTCTGTTGCAGGTTAACTTTACTGCTTGGCCCCCCAGGATGTGGGAAGACCACCCTTCTAAAGGCGCTGTCAGGGAATTTGGACAAATCCCTCAAGGTTTTCCAATATCTTTATACTTGAATGTCTTTATGATGAGTGATGGCCCTGTTGAGGACCAATAACCAACATTAATGTGGAAGTAGTATGAAGCTGAGACTTGTGATGCAAACCAGCAGTTGACAATAGTTAAAAAACTCCAAAAAACACCTGCATTAAACCGAAATTTGTTATATCAAATAATGTCCATCTCCTTGTTTTAACTATTGGATTCATCAGGACACCATTTGTTGCAAGGAGTCTAGTAATTTTGAGTTGGTTGGGATCTACTTAAGTTTGTAATCCTAATGTATTTTCTTGTTTTGATAGTTCTCAGGAGAAGTTTCTTACAATGGACACAAACTAGAGGAGTTTGTCCCCCAGAAAAATTCAGCTTATATAAGCCAATTTGACATGCACATTCCTGAGATGACTGTGAGGGAAACACTTGATTTTTCAGCCCGCTGTCAGGGTATTGGAAGCCGAGCTGGTAGGATTTGTTGAGTTCAACATAATTATTATTTAGTTGTAGAACCTATAGATGCAGGATAGTGATGATCTGTTTTCTGCCTACAAAGAAATTATGCTGGAAGTCAGTAAAAGGGAGCAGGAGGCAGGAATTATTCCACATCCAGATATAGATACCTACATGAAGGTACTTTCTTAATTTGCTGATACTAGTTCATATTCCATGTTTTTGGGTTCATAAGTATCCCGCACTTTGTGTTCTTCATCGAGGTTATGCACTCTATTGTTGATTATGACATTGTTATAACTTCTAACAGGCAACTTCTGTCCAAGGACTAAAAAGAACCCTTCAGACAGACTACATATTGAAGGTCATCCTCTTTCAACAGAGCTGAAGTATCTTGTTTCCTAGAATTTGTTTCTGCACCTTCTCAGTATGTTTTTTTGCCATGATTATGCAGATCCTTGGGCTTGAGATATGTGCTGACACTCTTGTTGGAGATACCATGAGAACAGGCATATCTGGTGGTCAAAAGAAGAGATTGACAACAGGTAATGCAAATAGAAACGTTGATAGTTTTAGAAGGTTATGCAACATGCACACTCCAGTACTCCATAACACACTAGTTTTACTGATATTACTAACTTCCAACTTCAATTTGACCTTACCTTACTGAAGTGAATTAAAATATTGCAGCGGAGATGATCATTGGTCCCACAAAAGCTTTGTTCATGGATGAGATAACAAATGGCTTAGACAGTTCCACTGCATTCCAGATTGTTGCTTGCCTTCAGCAGCTGGTGCATATAACAGATGCTACTTTGCTAGTTTCTCTTCTTCAGCCTGCACCAGAGACGTTTGAACTCTTTGATGACCTTATTTTAATGTCAGAAGGGAAGATTGTTTATCATGGTCCCCGGGATCATGTTGTGGAATTCTTTGAGGATTGTGGGTTTAAGTGTCCTGAGAGGAAAGGGGTTGCTGATTTCATCCAAGAGGCAAGTGGATTGCAGCTTATAATGCCTTTCTTTTCATGCTTCCATTTCTTCAAATTAATTAAAGCAACAGTTGGCATCTTGATTCTGCAGGTAATCTCCAAAAAGGATCAAGCACACTATTGGTACCACAGGGAACCTCATTATTTTGTATCAGTCGATATGTTCTCAAAAATGTTCAAGGCATATTCTTTAGGGAAGAAGCTATATGAGGATCTCTTAGAGCCATACGATAAGTCCCAGGACAATAAGAATGCTCTTTCTTTTAGCTTGTATTCTCTTTCTAAATGGGAACTCTTTAGAGCTTGTGCATCAAGAGAGCTTCTTCTCATGAGGAGGAATTCTTTTATCTATGTATTCAAAACAATTCAGGTCATCATTTGTGCTTTTGCAATTATACTTCTTAATTCATTTTTTTGGGGGTAAACATTTCTGTTATTCCTCTTTCTATTATATTGTTAAAACTATTTCTAATGACTTGGGAATTCTGAAACATGCTAAGGTTTATTTACTGCAGCTTATCATCATTGCATGTATCACGATGACTGTATTTTTGAGGACTCGAATGGATGTTGATGTTCTTCATGCTAATTACTACATGGGTGCCCTATTCTTTGCTCTCACCATACTTCTCGTTGATGGAATTCCTGAGATGTCCATGACGCTTCAAAGACTAGAAGTTTTCTACAAACAGAAAGACCTTTGTTTTTACCCAGCATGGGCTTATGCAATTCCTGCAACTGTATTAAAAGTTCCTGTTTCATTTGTGGAAGCCCTGGTTTGGACTTCTCTCACTTATTATGTCATTGGATACAGTCCTGAGGTCCAGAGGTGAGTACATGTGAAAAGGCTTATTTTATTCGTATTTTGAGTTAGTTTTGGATCATTTTTAGCAAATGAGTATCTAAACCCTTTCATAAGTTATTGGTCCCTATATATGTTGAAGTGGGGCTGGTACTCTTTATGCAAATAAATGTTGAGTGCACAAGAAATTTCATATTCTGCTAGTTTTGACTCTGAACCTTTATCATGATGTGATTTTCTTTTAGGTTCTTCCGCCAGTTCGTTTTACTCTTTGCTGTTCACTTATCATCAATATCCATGTTCCGCTTCCTGGCCTCGTTCTTTCAGACTATGGTTGTCACTATGACAGCCGGTAGTTTTGCAATATTGTTTCTCTTACTCTTCAGTGGATTCATTATCAAAAAACGTAAGGCTTATTTTACTGGAATAATTCTCCAGTTTATTTAAAAATTAAAACAAAAAAACAAAAAATCAGCTGGAAAAAAAATAATTGGTTATATTGTGGGTTGCAGCTTCCATGCCTGTTTGGTTAGAGTGGGGTTTTTGGGTTTCCCCCGTGACATATGGGGAGATAGGCCTCTCTGTAAATGAGTTTCTTTCTCCAAGATGGCAAAAGGTGAGCATCTCATGTCATTACTATTTATCAACTTGGCATTTCTACAATGAACTTAAAATACAGAGCAAATAGATGGTTACATGCTACTTACTCAGTATGCTTTTGGTTTTTATCTGCAGATATCCGCAAACACTACCATTGGGCTAGAAATACTTGAAAGCCGTGGACTAAACTTTGATGGATATTTCTACTGGATATCACTTGGTGCCTTATTTGGGTTTACAATAGTTTTCAACATTGGATACGCCTTGTCTTTGAGTTTCTTGAAGTGTAAGTTGATTTTTTATTATCCTATTTTTACTCAAGAAGTGGTACTTGAAACACATTGATTCATTCCATTTCATACACACCCAGCTCCTGGATCATCTCGTGCTATCATTTCACATGAAAAGCTCTCCCAAATTCAAAGTACTGATGATTCAGTCAATGATGCCCATGTGGAAGAAAAGTCTGGAAATCATCCTCCTAAAACCACTGATGAAGGTTAGTGCACATGTATTTCTCTCTTTCTTTTTAAGAGAAAATTGGCCCACAAGCTTTTTGTTCGTTTATTTGTCACATTAATGTTCTACAGCATTTTTACAGTTACCTTTTTCTCAATTGACAGGCAGGATGGTCTTACCTTTCACTCCCTTGACAGTAGTGTTCCAAGATATGCAATACTATGTTATTCCTATGGTAACCATATCAAATATTCTTTTGCAAAAGGTTCATGTGGTTGCAGGATTAAAAGGTTTTCGCATCACATGACATTAATTTCTATCCTTCTTATATTTTTGTTCCAGGAAACAAGGGAACGGGGATTTAATCAGAAAAAACTCCAGCTTCTAAGTGATGTTACAGGAGCATTTAGGCCTGGTGTTCTTACAGCATTAATGGGGGTAAGTGGAGCTGGGAAAACAACTCTTCTCGATGTTCTTGCAGGCAGAAAGACTAGTGGCTACATTGAAGGGGACATAAAGATTGGTGGGTATCCTAAGGTTCAAGAAACATTTTCTAGGATCTTGGGTTACTGTGAGCAGACCGACATACATTCTCCACAAATCACGGTAGAAGAATCTTTGATTTTTTCTGCTTGGCTGCGTCTGGCTTCTCAGATTGACTCGAAAACAAAAGCTGTAAGTTTGTGAATGAGATACTTTGGCTCTTGGTTCTAAGTTCATCATTGAGATACTTTGTTTAAACCTGGTATGCCATATCTAACAGGAGTTTGTGAATGAAGTCCTTGAGACAATTGAGCTTGATGGAATAAAAGATGCCTTAGTTGGCATACCTGGTGTTAGTGGCCTATCAACTGAGCAGCGTAAGCGGCTTACAATTGCTGTGGAGCTTGTTTCAAACCCCTCCATAATCTTCATGGATGAACCTACAACTGGTTTGGATGCAAGAGCCGCAGCAATAGTCTTGCGAGCAGTGAAGAATGTAGCTAATACAGGAAGAACAATTGTATGCACCATCCACCAACCAAATATCGATATATTTGAATCCTTTGATGAGGTAAAAGAAAGGAGGTTTAGAGGCAAAAACTTGAAATTAGAATTCAATTGTGAAACAAAAGGCTATTCGTTGTTCGTAGTACGTAGCATCATGCTAGAGAAGGTTCTTACATAAAGTTTCACAAGTAGCAGTGATTTTTATAGAATCCTTGATGGGTAAACTACTTATTCTTTGAATGCAGCTAATTCTTTTGAAAACTGGTGGACGTATAATCTACTCTGGACCACTGGGCAAGCACTCGAGTAGGGTTATAGAATATTTTGAGGTTAGTTTGGTATACCTCTGCTTTCAGAAATCCTAGTTGCTTATAACTTTTAAGTAATAAGCAAAATAAAGTTTTAACAAAGCTTCGGTTTGCTTAATCTTTTATATATTTATAAATTTTATGGCAGAGTCTTCCTGGGGTTCAAAAGATTAGAAGTAACTACAATCCAGCAACATGGATGTTAGAGATCACTTCTACATCAGCTGAAGCTGAACTTGGTGTTGATTTTGCTCAAATATACAGAGAATCTTCTTTATATGAGTAAGCACAACAACTCAATGAGTAATGTCAAAAAAAATTTATCTTTACAAAAGGAAAATAATGGCCTCTGAACGTGGTGTGATTGATTTTTTAAAGAATTATTTTTAAAAATTAAATATGAATCGTTTCCTACTATCCCATTTGCAGGGACAATATAGAGCTTGTAAGACAGTTGAGTACCCCACCTCCTGATTCCAGAGATCTGCATTTTGCAACCCGGTTTTCACAAAATGCCTGGAGACAATTCCAATCTTGCCTATGGAAGCAGCACTTGTCTTATTGGAGGAGTCCGTCATACAACTTGATGCGCATCATGCATACGCTTGTAGCATCTATAATTTTTGGCTCCTTGTTTTGGAACCAAGGGAAGCAGATGTAAGTCCTTAAACTAAGTGCAGTTAATAGTTTCCTCTAATGAAAAGCGATAAAAAAAAAAGTGTTCTATTCCTTTCATAAGGTAGGAGCTTGACTCGTATTTTTCTTCTTCTTCTATATGTTAGAACCAACCAGCAGAACTTATTCAATATATTTGGTTCAATGTATACTGGTGTCATCTTCTTGGGCATAAACAACTGCGCAACCGTTTTGCAATATGTTGCAAGAGAGAGAACTGTTATGTATCGGGAAAAGTTTGCAGGGATGTATTCTCCATGGGCCTTTTCACTTGCACAGGTACAGTTTTCTTGATCGTTTATACAATTTAGTCTTATTCATGGTTATACAAGTGAATCTAACATTCAAGGGACCTCTCAAATGACAGTAGTTTGTTACTTACATTAATCATCGCGATATTGCAGGTGGCAGTGGAGGTTCCCTATCTATTTATTCAGGCAGTTGCCTTTGTGATCATCATATATCCGATGATTGGATACTATGGATCAGCATATAAGGTTTTCTGGTACTTTTATGCTGTATTTTGTTCATTGCTCTACTACAACTATATGGGAATGATGCTCGTTTCATTGACACCAAACTTCATGGTAGCTGGAATTCTATCCTCAGTGTTCTACACAATATATAATCTGTTTGCTGGTTTTCTGATTCCTAAACCGGTAAGCCTAATCATCCTCAACTCAATTTCTGATTCAATATGGTAAGATGTACAAATTTTGACTTAGAGAAATGTTGTTGTTTTTGTTGCAGCTAATTCCTAAATGGTGGATTTGGTTGTATTACCTGACTCCTTCATCTTGGTCACTAAACGGTTTGCTTACTTCACAATATGGAGACATAGACAAGGAGATTATGATATTTGGGGAAACCAAAACAGTGTCTGCCTTCTTAAAGGGTTACTTTGGGTTTCACCATGATCACTTGCCTCTTGTGGCAGTAGTTCTCATTGCTTTTCCCATTGCTTTTGCTTCTATTTTCGCCTACTGTATTGGACGGTTGAACTTCCAGAGGAGGTGAATCTCCCCCCCCTCTTTACCATAGATGGTGAATATGTTGTACGTATTACATAGCTATATAGTCTATATAACCTTATCATGTAGACAAATTATGTTGTTTTCGTTTCTTTTGATGGTTTTTTTAATTCTTTTAGTTGTTTAATTATAGAGACAACAAGAAAGTTGGAATGACTGTAGAATTTATTCTCCAACATAGCTCCACCCAAATTCGATTCTCTCTCCCCCTAAATTAAAAAAAAAAAGCTGATACAAGTATTAAAACCAATATGTCTCGTTACTTTGTTGGAGTAGGTCTCATGTTAAAATTTATAGACAAGAATTTGACCTAAGGTGATCATTGTCCTTGTCACACAAGTTCGATTTCCCCTCCCTATGATTGTTGACTCTCTTTAACACACCATACCACCTAAGGTGATTGTTGACTCTGTTGGATGCAAACAAACAAGTAAATGTGCCAGGCCGTCTAAAGGTTTTAGCACGCAAAGCACAAGTATGACTCGCGCCAAGCATAGCACGAGCTAGTAGTAGTAGTCGTAGTAGGGTATGTATAGTAAGAGTGGCTGCTAGATTGCACAGTAGATATGGCAAGGGTTCTAGAACGTTGTTGGTTTGACAATTTGATGATCACAAGTATTGGTGAATGGGAGCATGGCGTATTTTATGTGGATATTGAAGGCATTACATTCGTTTTGGATCGAAGATATGGTTCCGTGAAACGCTTATATTGTCCAAGATTAAGTGGGAATAAGGGGAATATGAGTACTATTATCGGTTATAGAGGGAGCTTAATCTCCTTAGAAAGTTATGGCAATTTGGCTGCAGCCGAAACATGTAACTTGGACCCGAATCTCCTTAGAAATTTGTGGAAATTTGTTTGAAGCATAAGCACGTAACTCAATTATATAAGAGTGCTTATATTTCCACCCACCTATCTGAAAATATAAATTTATATTTTTGTAAAATGATTTCTAAGGACTTGATTAAAAAAAATCAACTCTACTTATTATAACGACTTAAACTTCATAATCTCTATAATCTTTTTCTCTCATTTTCTCATATCATTAATCTTTTGATTATATTATTTTTGGATGATGGACAATCGAATAAAACATTGGAAATAACTTTCCTAATGCAAAGGTAAGCAAAAAAAATTCAAATTGTATGATGTTTTCAATTTTTATTTTTTGGGTAGACCAACCACGCCATGTTCCACTCTTAAAAGAAAAAAAAATAACACACAGTCATTTGTTGGAATGATTTCAAACTTTGAACCAAATCAAAAACGCTGAAGGAAAAAGAAGGTAAAATTTAAGAATAACTGGTGTTGATGTCCTTCTTACATGTTTTCATTCAGTAAGACTCAAAAATCCATACATCTTTAATATGGCCCAAACATGCCATATGAAAATATTTGGAAAAAAAGAAAAGAAAAAGGGAAACACAATGATAAGCAAGCAATAGCAAGACTCTTGATTTGGAAAGCAGCTGATAGGAAGAAGCAGATTATTGATCAACAGCAAGCAGAGAGGGAAGTACATAGTTTACTCTTGGGGTTTTTCCCACTTCAAGGGCTTGACCACTTCCCATGAGAAGTCAGGGTCATCTCTACCAAAGTGTCCATAAGCAGCTGTCTTCAAATACCTGCCATTGCCACCCCTCTTGAGGTCCAGGTTAATGGCAATCATTCCAGGCCTAAAATCAAAGGTCTCCTTTACCAATTTTAGAATCTCCTTGTCCGGAATCTTTCCAGTGGCATAAGTGTCAACAAACACTGATAGTGGCTCAGGAACACCAATTGCATATGAGACCTGCACTATGCACCTTCTAGCGAGGCCACTGGCAACAATGCTTTTAGCAGCCTGCCTAACAATGTACGCACCACTCCTGTCTACCTTGGTAGGGTCCTTGCCGGAGAAGGCACCACCACCATGGGCTCCCCAACCACCATAGGTGTCAATGATGATTTTTCGGCCAGTGAGACCTGCATCACCGTGAGGCCCACCTATGACAAATCGACCTGATGGGTTAAGATGGAAAATAGTCTTCTCATCAAGGTACTTCTCAGGAACAACAGGCTTAATAACATGTTTTTTGAGGTCAGCAGCAATCTCATCATTAGTAACAGTTTCATCATGCTGAGTAGAAATAAGAACAGTGTGGACACGGATTGGAACCATAGCACCATGGTCATTGTAGTATTCAACAGTGACTTGGGTTTTGCCATCAGGTCTCAACCATGCCAAGGTACCATTCTTGCGAACTTCTGTGAGACGAGCACCAATCTTGGTGGCAAGAACATGGCTTAGAGGCATAAGCTCAGTGGTCTCATCAGTGGCATAACCAAACATGTGACCCTGGTCTCCTGCACCAATTTCCTCAGGCCGCTTGGTGAGGTGGCCATGGACACCCTGGGCAATATCAGGGCTCTGTTGCTCAATGTTAACCAGGACCTTGCAATTGTCAGCATCAAGGCCAACATCATCTGAAACAAATCCAATGTTACGGCAGGTGTTTCGTACAATCTTCTCATAGTCCACTTTGGCTTTGGTTGTAATCTCTCCAAAGACCATGACCATGTTGGTCTTGGTGCAAGTCTCACAGGCAACTTTGCTGTCAGGATCTTGTTCAAGGCAAGCATCAAGCACTGCATCAGAAATCTGATCACAGAGCTTATCAGGGTGTCCCTCATTCACAGACTCGGAAGTAAATAGGAAGGTCTCCATTCTTACAAGCTGCAAAAGGACCAAAATCAGAATAGCAAATACCTCAGCAAATAACTGAGCAGTAGCTAAGCAACATATAGGGATGTAATACTAAGAGAACAATCTTTACTAAAAGTATGGAATAAAACATCAGGCCCATGCTACAAGATTGATTTTCTTGGAGAATATGAACGCTTAACTGAACAGATTTTTCATAAACTTTTGCATTCCCAGAAGTAATTATACTAAAGAAAAAGTCGTCAGACAAGTTTCTATGACACACCCATTAAAAGAGAAAAACTAATAAGCTCTATCACTAGGAGGATCAGTCATGTTAACCAGAATTTACAGAAATTGCCAAAAATCTAGACTCGGATCTAAAGAGCATGAAAGTAACATTCTTCTTCCAGCTCAAGCAATTAGAGACTAGTAACACTACTGAAAGCAAGTAAAACTGTAAAAGAGTTTGGTGCAAAACTAGGAAACTCAATGAAAACTTAAGCATAAGATTTTAAAACCAAGAAACAAGAATCAGAAGTCAGAGCTATCACCATACACTCTCAACCAATCACAGGATTAGGTGCCAAAGACATGAACTTTTGCCTCATTTCTCTTATATGAAGATATTTAGATCAATTCAAATGTCCTCATTACAAACAAAACAAAGAAATGTAATTTCAGATGAAATTGTACAAAAAGAATCAACATTTGGAGTCAAACTGGTAAGTTCAAAACTGAGCCCCCACAAAATTATTAAACTCACATACCAATTTTGCTCATTCCCACTTAACAAAAACAAAAAGAACAAAACTAATAGTTTTCAAAACTAATTGTAATGCAACCAGCAACCTTAAGAGAACCAAAGACAAGAGACTTTACCACAAATTACTAAGAAAACACAAATCAACTCAAAACAAGAAGACTCACTAATAATTCAGAAATTACTAAAAGACAGTTATAAGAAAAACCAAACAACCCAAATCTCCAAAAACCCAGATTTTCAAAGTTCATGACAACTTTGAAAATAAAAGACTCAAGCTGATTGCAAAACCAAGTGAATTACAGCATTAAGCCAAAAAATCAAATGAGAAACAAGAAAGCAAAAGCCTGCATGAAAGTTTATGATTCCTAATGCTTACTTACTAAGCTAGTTTGATGGTGTCCCAAAGCTCGACTCTTTGCCGCTCTCAGAGCGAGGCTTCTGGCTCGTATTTATAGACAATGGCATTGTACCACTTAATTGACGGTTAATGCGTGTCTTATGGGGTCCAGACTCCATTTTTAAGAGGCTGACATAGAAGGAAGATTATGGCCGTTGGATGAGGATGGATCGACGGCTGGGATTGAAGGGAGTCGGTGGGTAAAAGCGACAGACCCTCCGATAATCCGATTTGGCTTGGATGATGGGATGGAAGTTTGCATTTGCAGTCTCTTTTTTGTTCACACCTAAAATTGAGTATCCATCACGAATTAAATAAATAAAAAATTGTAAAATTATTTTTGTGCATATTTAATGTGCATGGGGTGGGTGGGTTATTTGGGGGGTTTACCAACTCCGGATGTGAATTTGAGCTCAATTCTTTTTGTTATTAACTTTTGTTTTGTTTTTTTTTTTTTTTTTCGAAATCACATATTATGATGATTAAAAATCATATTAATGTCTTTACCCTCTTTGATAAAAAAAATTAAAAATGTCTTTGTTCATGTGCTCCATGCATGCTGCAAAAAGCTTATACGTAATACATTATAAATCAATTCATTATTAATAAGTAAATCATACTGACACATTATTTAATAAACAAATTTAATAACTTGAGCTAACATTATTGTTAATATAAAATGCATACTCATAATAGAAACGTTTTTTGAGGCAGTATAAACCAAAATATTTGCTTAATTTTAGTTTGATTATTAGATGAGATTTTTTTTTTTAGATGCAAGATTAATCATCCCCATGATAATCAAATTTAAAAGCTATTATGTTCATGGAATCAAATTTCGAAAATTTCTTTAAAATTTTCATTTTTTAAAAGTTTTGAAATATTACCGAAACGAAATTATCAAAATTTTGTTAAAAATTTCAATTTTTTTAGTTTAAAATTTCAACGAAATAAAAAAATCTTTCTAAATTTTTATATTTTTAAACCTTCGAAGTCCAAAATTTAATGCTTATATTTTTAGTTAGGTGGGCAATTTGGGTTTTATATTTAAAATTTATTTATTCTGGGTGTGGTGTGACGTACCTTAGTTGCGTAAGAATCAATAAGACACATCTAATCACAAAAGGGCATAAATATTAGTAATCTCATTTACTTATAAATTAATAAGATCATGGTCATGGGTAGGGCTATCTCATTATTTCATCAAGTATTGGAGTCCACGTTGTTTACACATCTTGCAAATGGTCTCCACCTAACACCCCTTTGATTTACACCAAAGAAAGAAAAAAACAATGGTACTGTTAAAAATTGGTTGTTGGTTTATGGTTGGTCTAATTTGAGCTAATAAAGAGAAAAAGAAGCTTACATCAGAAAGAGAAAGATAAAATATAAAAAAGAAGTTTAATGTATAGTTGAATCTAACGTGATGTCACAAAGAAAGCTTTACATTCCTTTCATTTGTTTTTATTTTGATAATTTATTTTTTAAATCGTTCATGCATTTGCTTTCATAAAGATGATAAAATAGTGGGTTTTCAAATAAAAAATTAGGCATAAATTTAATTTAGACACATAACTATATAAGCTATTTAAACGGGGTCCATGAACTTTAAATTATTTCAAATATACACCCGATCTATTATCTAAATTGAAAAATGAATTTATATCCATTGATTCGTTGAGAAATCAGTTAAATGACAGCTTGGCTTTTGCTGGCCAGGATTACTTGACGACGTAGCGCTATCTTAGCAAACATTTTCCGCCGAATGAGCGACACGGGCCCATAATTTAATAATAATAGAGAGAGTGAGAGTTTGTGGGCCTGTGTCAGGAGTTAGGTGGACCCGTGTCGCTCATTTCCCGCTAAATGAGCGACACAGGTCCACCTAACCCATGATACGGGTCCACAAACTCATCATTTTTTTCTCGCTCGTTGAACACAAATGAGAGATTTATATTCGAATTTGGGAGAAAACGTGATTTTTTTGGAGACTAAATGGTCAGGAGAGCGTTTGACGAGCGGGAAGGAGGTGATGGGTGTGTGGACCCGTGTCAAGTGGACATGTGTTACTCATTTGGAAGGAAATGTATGCTGAGTTGGTGCCACGTCGCCAATTAATCTCTGTTAGCAAAAGCCAAGTTGACATTTAACTGATCTCTCAATAAATTGATGGACGAAATTTCATTTTTCAATTTACATAATAAATCAGGTGTATATTTGAAATATTTGAAAATTTGTGGACCCCATTGAAATAGCATATATAGTTACGTGTCTAAATTGAATTTATGCCAAAAAATTAATTAGTGATTTTTTCATGTTTCATGTCCCTTCTATTCTGCGTTTCTCCACTTTAACAGACGGCGTCGTTCTGGGTGCATATGTAGACTCAACTGAAAAACAAAAAAAATTCATTCAGTGTGCGGTGAGCGTGGATCGAACACGCGACCTTCAGATCTTCAGTCTGACGCTCTCCCAACTGAGCTATCCCCGCATGCTTATTTACTGAGATGATAAGTTTATTTATATAGTTTATGATACAATAATATCTTTGCGAGATAAAATCGGATCCTCACCGTTCGTCTTGTTCAAATATTTTTGGTCATAACATTAACCATTCATCTTGCTCCTTTCACAAACTACTATACCAAACAGTTTACACTTATCTGTGATTTATATAAACTCTTATAGCCTTTAGCCTTTAGCCTTAGCAACTACAAAAATCACATTATTGACAGGTACGTAACCACTCATTAAATTTGTTCAAACAAACTTAATTGAATAGATAAACAGCCTAATAGCAACAAGATCACAAATATAATGCATATAAATGTCACAGTAATCAGATATTCAAAGTGATAAAAGAGCTGTTTACTCTAATATGTCCAGAAAAAGTTTTTCTATGAATTTCTAACTCCTTCCAGTTCCGGGTACATGAAAACTTTGCATTCACGGATGCAAAAAGGAAGACCCAAGTCATCAATCTATTTTGCATACCTAGTAACCAAAAGATTCGAGACCACTTCAAATTATAATCTGCTGTCACAACTCCCTCAACATCTACAAGAAAACATACAGACCACGTATGACACAGATAAAAACACATTCATACAAAAGGAGATGGTCCATCTGGTGCCAGCCCTCAAGATAACAAAATGGAAGTTCTCCACTAGGATTGGACAACTCATCGTTTTGTACGGTCTCTCCTGGTCATTGTCACGAGTCTACGACCACCTCCGTTTTGCCAAACTCCACCTGGCAACCGTTCAGGTGGGTCCTTGTCTTCATTTGTTTTTTCTTCTATCTGGTCAGGACCGGTTTCAGAATCACCAAGGCGGTTTCTAAGGAACTTTGATGTCTTTTTCTTTTGCTTATTGCCTCCTCCCCCAGTCCCCAAATTTTTCTTTGAGCTGCTACCTGCTGACTGAGAACCACTCTGACCCATCAACATTGGATTCCTAGATTCCAGGTTGATCTGTTCATCATCAACTGATATCTTCGACTTGCCTTTGGTAGAACGATAACCATCCTTCAATAAGACCGCTGCATCTTCTTCTGGCGGCTTATAATTTGATTGCAAATCCCTCATATCGCTGATAGCACAATCTGACAAAGCATCTTTCGAACTACGAATTCCATTATCTTCACACTTTTCCTTGCCTTTCTTGGAACTTTTGTTCCTTGACTTGCCACTGCCATTACTCAAACTGATTTCATGAGAACCATTGCTTCTCATATTAAAATTGTAAGTCTCAACAAGCTCCCTTTGCTTCTCAGCATCAGGACAGAGTTTAGCTATCTCAACAACCAAATGTGAAAGGCCAAACTGGTAGACATAGGCAAGATATTCTCCTGTGTTAATTAAATCCTTGCGGTACTCTGCAGAGATTTCTTTAAATGCAGCAAATTTGTTCTCATCAAATTCTAAAGCATCACGGATTTTTTCCACAAGAGACTTGTTGGCAGTGTGAACATTTCCAGCCTTCAGCATTCTGAGACTACTTGCAGGTACTTTACTAGTTTGAGAAGCAGAAATAGAAGGAAAATCAGAGTCCAAAGACCCTTTTTTGAAAAGACTTGGAGCTGAAGCAGAGTGGGTGACCTTACTGGTGCTAGCTGAATTCCTTGGACTAGAAAAATTAGACGATACAAACCCATTCACTGCTGCTTGTCTAAAGGGACCAGAGTTGGCATATCCAGAAGGTACAGATCTATTAGTTGTTGCAGTATTGCTCTGGGAAAATATGGGAAAACTAGTTGATGATATGAGCCCAGAGTCTGAAAAGGGTTTTATCCGGTGAGAACTACTCGCAGATGATTTATGTTGACGACTTCCTATGCGCCAAGCCTGAGAAGAATTAACGACAGTTACATTGTTAAGGCGACGAATGCGAGAAGCCATTGTGCTGCCACCCAATTCTGCAGGACCATTTCTAAATTTCTGTTGTCTGCCACTTTGAGCCAGGGGAAGTGGAGGGAAGGCTGAGGCTTGTGGTAGTTCATTCCGTGAGTTTTCTCTTAAAGTGTGAGAACATCTTGAAGATGGCTCAGATTCTATAGTAGCTAATGACTCAAAAGGGCCAACAATAGTTTCAGATTCACTTGTTTCTTGGTGATTAAAAACTGCTTGGGCACTAGACGATGTATTACGAAGCCTTACTGCATTGGCTGCATCAAGACTAGCTTGAATGGTCAATGAAAGTTGATTGTCTGCAGAATCAAAACGAGAGCCACGTCCTCTACCATGACGATCTTGCTCATTACTTCTTCTAAACTGGAAGCTCATTGGTATCTGCTTTAAGAATAAGTAAGCACACAATTACATCTACATCATTTAAGATGAATGAAAAATTGAGGATGCAAGTTAATACAGGACATGGCTACAAAATACCTATAATGGAGTGGACATAGCAAAGAAAGCAAGAATAATAAGAAACCTACCAACTATAACTGTCAAATGAGTTATATATCAGATACAAACCTGAAAAGCAACATTACGACGGGAGCGAGACATGTTCCCTCCATGTTCCATGGCATTATGCCTCTGCATATGCAAACTCAGGTGAGAATAACCTCAACATAACATAACAAGAAAAATCATATATAATGTTTGCATCAAATTTTAAAATTAACAACAAAAAGAAAGGCAAACAAAGACTGAGTTAAATGCACTAAGATGTCACCTTCATTTCAGATTCAGCTGCAAAAACAACAAACTTTTTTGTCAGACACGTCTCATCCTTGCACAAGAAATGCGCTTGATCAAAATGATTCTGTAAAATAGACTTTTCTGTCAACTAAGAATAAAATCTTAAGTATGAATTTTAATTGAAAAGCATAGATAATAATGAGCTGAAACAGAAAACAACTGGCCTCCAAGTCATCATAGTTATTATAGTATTCATATTGTCCTGGATGCTGCCTGCATTGAACATGCACAGGTTTAAGTTTGCATAACTTTTAAATTGAATATTTACCTCCTCCAAGAATATTAAACAGAAAAGGTTACCTTTGGCATATATGGCAAGTATAATGCTCGGTGGACATGTGCATGTACAGCTCATTCTCTCCATAAAATGGATTTCTACAAAACTCACACATAGGATGTCCATTAAATCCACCTCTTTCACTCTCACTGCCATCTACCTCTGAATCACCTGTCTCTGTATGCCGATCCAATTGTGCTTTAGTATACAACTTTTGCTCACAGATAAATATCTGTATTACAACTTAAAGTCAGAGACATGAAGGTGAAAATATCAAGCATCAGCATTCAAGGTTCATGGTTCACACTTCTGAATGACAGAATAATTTTAGCAAGATACCAGACTACAACTTTATAAACCCCCTACAAAAATAAATATAGGCATAAATTCAATTTAGACACATAACTATATAAGCTATTTCAACGGGATCCATGAACTTTAAAATATTTCAAATATACACCCGATTTATTATCTAAATAGAAAAATGAATTTATGTCCATTGATTCGTTGAGAGATCAGTTAAATGACAGCTTGGTTTTTGTTGACCGGGATTACTTGGCGAGGTGGCGCTATCTCAGTAAACATTTCCCGCCAAATAAGCGACACGGGTCCACAATTTAATAATAATAGAGAGAGAGAGATAGAGAGTTTGTGGGCCCGTGTCAGGGGTTAGGTGGACTCGTGTCGCTCATTTCGAGGGCTTATTTCCCGCCAAATGAGCGACACAGGTCCACCTAACCCCTGACACGGGTCCACAAACTCATCATCTCTTTCTCGCTTGTTGAACACAAGTGAGGGATTTATATTCGAATTTGGGGAAAAACGTAATGTTTTTTGAGACTAAATGGTCAAGAGAGCGTTCGACGAGCGGGAAAGAGGTGATGGGTGTGTGGGCCCGTGTCAAGTGGACATATGTTGCTCATTTGGCGGGAAATGTATGCTGAGTTGGTGCCACGTCGCCAATTAATCCCCGTTAGCAAAAGCCAGACTGACATTTAACTGATCTCTCAATAAATTGATGGACGAAATTTCATTTTTCAATTTACATAATAAATCAGGTGTATATTTGAAATATTTGAAAGTTCGTGGACCCCGTTGAAATAGCATATATAGTTATGTGTCTAAATTGAATTTATGCCATAAATATATAACAAAAACAGTTGAAAGAAGAGTGTTAAGTGATATCTCATCTCTGTCCAACATAAGAATAACCAGTACCCCATATCACTAGTTATCATATAAGGTCAGCAGCAAAAATGCATAACCTAAAGCCACACCGTAATATTCTCTAAATGGATCTTCCTGAAGTAGCACATATGAGATACAACAATTATTCATCATATATGTTGTGTCATCTAAATGTGTCTCACCTTCCTACTCCCCAAACACAGACTGCACATGAATAGCCCATGCCGATGGAACAAATGATTTTTCAGCAGCTCAACATTTTTAAACTCCCTTTTTGTCTTTGACCCTTCACTCCTCTGTTCATTTATTTTGTCACAAATGCTACACGATAGCCTGCACATTGCCTTTATCGTCTTGTAATGATCCAGATCATCGAAAAATGCTTGTGTTCCTTCATGATACCAGTAAAGTCCAACTGGCCCCTCCATGGGATCAGCTGGAAAAACTGAAAAGTCATTTACCATCCTCGTATAGTCGCCTAAAGCCTGGGAGAAAAAAAGAAAAGAAATTGTAGGAGAAGAAAACATTTTAAAAAGTAATTTACATATAGGCTATAGCGGTAATTTTGCACAATTATTGATCATATATTCTTAGACGCACAGTGTAAGAATAGTACTTATTCTATTCTTCAGTATTCTCCACTACCTTGGCCAAAAAAAAAAGTATTCCCCACTACCAAAGACCGAAGACGTAAGTTAATCACAGAAAATACTATAAGAAACCGATTCTAAATTAAATTGGATTTGGATCCAACAAGATAGAAATTTATAACACTGGAATATACATGTTGATTTGTCTGACATTGTAATTATACCAAACGAAAACAACAATTTGCAATTTAAACCATGTAAGCAGTGTAATCAGTGACAATGCTAACCTTCGTGACAAAGATGATCCTAGATTCACTCTTGCAGATACAACAATTGGAATCTCCACAGATGAAACGAAGCCTAATAATGCAGGTGGAGCAGACCTCGCGATGGCCACAGGGCCCATATGCTACCCATTGAAGTGTCTCCGCACAAACAGCACAGCTATCATCCATTGTATCTCTTCTCTTTTCTGCAAAATAGAATTTTATTGAAGAAGAAAAACATCTTCCGCAGGAAAAATTGTAATAGTGCCAACCTTTCCACAACAGAAAAACATCATGTGATTCCACACAAAAAAAAAAAAAAAAAAGGAGGATAAAGCACCTAAGTACATGAACAAAAATCCACACTCAGCAAGAACAAACTATGGTCAAAGCTTATTGAATTGCCTATGTGTATGCACAGTTATTGGTGTGCTTCTGAATACAGTTATCTATTCATTCGTTTGTACATGTGATAAAAAATAAAACCCATTAATCCACTAAGCAAGAAACAGCTAAACTCTAAGGTTACCAAAACACATTGTTGAAACCTCTTTCCCTTCACAATTGCTTATCTTTCATGTCTAGGTGTGCGTTTGCATAGAGACATGTATGATACAATGAATGCAATTTACATACAAGCGTGATCAAAATAACCCATTAATCATTTATTCATTTCAAGCAAAACCCAGAGAATTACAAGCCATTACTCCTTTAACACATCTAAATCATACATATAAGCATTATTCAAAAATTTCCAAGTGATTCACATAGAGAGCCTCGGGGGCCGGTTTGTTTTTTAGCTGAGCCGAAGTATTTATGAGAGGGAAAATAGAATCACCTTACCTAACAAATACAGAAGATTTTCTCGCCCGGTACTTTCTCGGTATGGTCCTTTATTTTTCTTAGCAACCAAACAGATCCGTATGATTAACCAAGGAACTTTGACACTCTTTCTTTTTTGGTACTGTCGACCGTACAAATCACAAAGGCCAGGCAACTCTAAACGACGTCGTATTGGAATGTGACGGTTGGTGTCCCTTGCCCATTCTATTTCAATTTTCAACCCAAAATTTTGCTTTCTTTTTGGTTTTTGGTCATACTAAAAATCTGTTTTATTTGTTATTTTTTATCTTGAAGGGAGATTCAAATTTGCAGTCCCTTTCAATATTAGGAAAAATAAATTACCACTAGACTAATAGGAATTTACATTAATCTTAAGAAAAAATTGATGTGAAGAAAATATAAACACATAAATTCGTGTAGTTCACTCAATTAATATGATTAAGCTATATTCACGGGTGATAATAACCAATCCACTAAAAATGAAAGAAGAATATCACAGATTGAAAACTAAACAAGCTCGTCAGCCACCACATTCTTCTCCTGAAGAAATATAAACAAGCTCACAACACCAACTGTTTTTTTTTTTTTTTTATGGGTCATTTAAGGAAGACGTATAACATGTCTCTATATCAGTCCAATTTCTTTTAATTTCTTTTCTTTCTATTTTATACTCTCAATTAGACAGACATATTTCAATGAGTCGTTGACTCATTGGAATATATATAATATATTCATATTGTAATTATGCATTTACTCAATGTAAAGGATTTACTATTTTTCATTCAATATCCTTTTTTATAATTTGTGAGTATTAATTTACTGAGCCTGGGACTTGATTGAGACTGGAGCTCTCTCTTGTTTTTTCCTGGGAATCTGGGCCTAGATTTCTTCATGCACCTAACTAACTAGTTTTGATCAAAGCCCACACACAGGCTTGTTGACTTGAGCCGAGTCGCATGCTACAAAGTACATGTAACATGTGAGAGAGAGACTGACAATTGTTTTGAAAATAGACATTGGTAGTTCACTGATGCTTTCAAGTTTCAGCTTTTGGTGGCTAGCTTGTATAGTTTTAGTCACCTGAACTAGGCTCTGTTTAATTTAGTCACTTTGGACTGAAAGGAAGGAAAATCCCAATACAGTTTTACATGGTGGCATTTTGCTAAGAAATTGAACTGGGTTTACAACGAAATGGTGTATTACAAAGACTAATATACTATCAAAATATATATTTTTCCACTTATCAATGGTAATCCTCTCCTTTCTGGCTTTCTCTGTTTCTCAATTCTCAAGTTGCTTCTTTAAGTCATCCCTTTTGTGGATCTGGCTCAACCAAACCAAGCGTGGTGAAACTTATTCCGGTACAAGGACTATGGGTAGAACTTACTATTGTAAAACCAACTTGCAAGAACAAAAAAGGGTAGATATTGATCTATTTTCTCAGCGTGTAATATTTGGAATGTAACACAGATGACAGTGAACTACACTTTATTTAAATCAGCATGAATATTGGCCAAAGAAAAATCAGTGTCAAACAGCAACACATGATTAATTAATTTATTTTGGATGACTGATCTCCTAGGAGGATCACTCTTTGCTTTAAGGAATGTTTCTTTCCTAGGATCCTGGAAAAGACCCACTTTCATATATTAAGAGAGAGAGAGAGAGAGAGAGAGAGAGAGTTAAAATAACATCATCATATTAAGCCAAGCTGCACTAATTAACTACTGAACCACAACATAGATGAAGTAGCAGTAGATGGACAGACTCATACAAGAAAGTGTTGCTTCTCCACAAAAATGTAAAGGGTACTTCTACTAAAACTACAGCAACTGAGAGCTGAGTCAGCTGACTATCACTCTTGCACTTCTTAATTCGGAGACCCAAAAGCCTAAACACCCCCACAAAACAAAATAAACAAATACCAAGACAGACGACAGAGTACGAAGTGAGCAGAGCAACAAACTAAAAACCAGCAAGACCAAAGACCAGACCACCAAACCAAAGACCCAGCTGGTGCAGTCAAGTGCATGGTCTCTGAGTCATTATGGTGCAAGTGGCACTGAGCCAGAGCCACCACCAATAGATCCACCAGCACCAGGGATTGTGGGGAGGACTGGTACTGAGATTGGGACACAACCTCCAGGGAGTGTACAGAAGGTTCCGCCTGAGGGCCCAAAACCAATGCCAGAACCAAAGCCTGGGCCTGAGCCTGGGAAGACCCCACCTGCAGCTCCTCCATAGAAGTTTTGGGGATGATCAACTTGCTCATTGCTCTTCATCATCTTCCTTCCTTCAACATCCAATGCCAGAACCACTACAACAGTGGCCAGGATCAGCAACACCTTACTCACCCTCTCCATCTCAAACAGTGATTAAACAGTACCTCTCTGGTTTTGTGGCTTAAGCTCTCTGTCTGTCTGTCTGTCTCTCTCAGAAATCTCACACAGTTACACTCTTTGGTACAAGGAAGTTGAGAAACCTTGCCAAACCCACCCTTCTTATAGTGCAAAAGGTATCCATTTCAGGAAAATCAAAATAACATTTTCCTCGTAACAAAAAATAACAATAACACTTTCCTCTTGCCTTAGAGGGATGGTTTAGTTTACCACTAAATGCACTAGTTATGAAACTTAACTAATTCAAGGTCATTTTGGAACTAGGCTAGCAGAACACAAAACCAAACTAAACTGATCGACTTTGATTTTATTTATATATATGACCTATTGACCTTGACCATTTGTCATTTTATTGATGATTTGGCATACCCATTTCTCACCATTTAAAGTTAAAATTGCAGGGGAATGATTTTTTTCTATGGTAGATGATGATAAATGGTTTTTAGTGACAGTTAGAGGGTGCAAACACAGCAGTGCAATGGATTTATGGCATTGGTCTAGAATTTATGATGGCCCTACCTAACAAAAATTGAGACACATAAAGGCCTTTAAATCCCAGGACATTGACATTGTTCTTTTCACTTTATTAGTTTACTAGTTTCTTCTACTGACCTGCTCTAATTCATATATCTACCGCACTGATACATTTCTATATGTACTTAAGGATTTGACCAGCAAGTTTAGCTGGTTTGTTACAGAAATTAAATGCATCCCCATTAGGTCCATCACACTCATTTGCAGACACTGATACAGAAAGAGGACAGCTGTGACTTAGTTGAATACATAGGGAAACTTTAGGCATTAAATTTCACAGAATTCACCTCCAGCAAATTGGGTTGGATCAATTAATTAGTTTAGTAATATGATTTTCATTTTCCAGGGTGTATGTGCTGGAATTGGCAGAGAGATAGAACCCACCTGCAAATTTTGATATGACTTAAATATTAGATTTATATTAGGGTTGGGTTTTGGGGTTTCTTCAAAAATTTGTTATGCAATGTAAGAAATGTTGCCTCCATTTCTCAACCTGAGTTACATAAAACTAGTACAACTCATGCAACAGACGAAAATTCAAAATCCAGATAAAAATCACCCATCCATTCATACCAAAATACATACGTTCATTCATACCAAATTCATCCATTCAAGTACAAATCCAAAACATATTCATTCCTAACCCAAATACATATAAAAAGTTTGCATACATCCATCATCAATGCATATTCATTTTGGTGCAGTGCAGGTGTCCAATGCTCTCTTCCCCTTTCCCTTACCGCTCTTAGCTGCGAGAACCTACATTGATTGTATTTTATAAGTGTTAGTATAATAAGAAGAGATTAATACGGCCATACAAAGTTTCAAAAAAAATTGTTCCAAGTCATAAACTTCCTAGTTTAGTTTCTAATTCCTGCATCAGGATTAGATTCAGATTCCGTCTTTTTCTACAAGTTTTCACAATCAAACATGATCTCGGTGCACTCCTGTACCATTTGGAGCGAGAACACATTTTGGACTCGTAAGACTCAAACATCCATAATATATTATTTCTTGTACAATACCTGTGTTGATGACTCTGCATTACCCCCATGGGACTTCAGATCTTGCATTAGCGATTGAGCATGCATCAGCTCATCAATCTTGTCAATAAATTGCTCTAACTTTGCACCCTTTGGTAACATACGACTCAAGATCGAAAGAAGATCCATGATGGATGCGTCTGTCATTCCACTGTCAGGAATAGCTTTGATCTCCATAATTTCATTAATGAGTGACAGTACAGTGTATTCACAACCCGGATACAATGGACTCTGAGCATCTTCCAAAAGTTTGAGAAGCTTCGCGGTTTGTTCATTTGGCCCTGATTGAGGACCATTTGTTGTTTGTTCATCAATCGCACCACTTTTTTCCATCTTTTCTAAAAAGTGAAATTGATGGAATGTAATTTAAGGTAAACAGATCAATTAAACCAAGGAAGAAAATAGTAACGATAGACAAAAAATGCTTGTTAAAATCTTAACCATATACTGCTCATTTTATGAATACTCTATTTAATTGCTCTTACACATAATCAGAATGTGGCCGAAGAAAAAACCCACAATTAGATTTATTTCCAATTTCCAAACACCAACTTTTATAAAATCAATATTTATATACAAATTTAGATGACAATCATGACACAGAGAAGAAAAAATTTGAAGTACAAGTGAAAAAAAAATATAAGCATTCCCCTAAAAGGTGGGATAACCATTACATGCATCACAAATTATAAAATTCACAATATAAATAAGGATGCAGATGGATCAAAAACACCTAGCTTGTTATCTCTGTTAACAATAGTGGAAATAATCACCACGTCCATTTTATGGTTTTAAAGCTCATCAGCCAAAACAACAAATTGAAAGGCAAAGAAAACAAAGAGTTGGGAAAGTTCAGAGTTCCAGCTTGGAAATAGAAAGCCCACCCATGAACCCCGGAGATCAACATTACAGGAAACAAACAAAATAAAAAGGAAAACCCGGATTAGACTAACATTCAGTATTCTTTATGCAGCATGAACTAACATTCAGTAAATTAAAATTTACAATATAATTTGCATTCACACCCTGTTGTTTAGAAAAAATTAATTCTTTACACCTCAATCTACAGAGTTCAGTTGATTGATACCCTTTGGAAATCTAGAAATGTAGACCATGCATCTTAAACACATCAAGTTAATAACTTTTTCCTTTATACAACTCAAATTGATGGATACCCTTTTGATATTTATACAGTTATTTACCATAAGTATTCAAAAAGAAGAAACAATAGACTGAAACCCACTTGATTTACTGTTTTCATTTGACAACAAGCTGCTTGGTTATCATCTTTGCTAAAGATTCAAGCTTTTTTTCTATTTCACAACAAGTGGGTTTCGATTAACCATAAACACCTAATAGAGATTAGAGAAAACGATAATGAAGAACCCATTGCTTCGCCATGAAACCAGAAATAAAGCAAAAGTAGACAATAAACCCAAATAAGAAGATGGCCGCAGGGAACAACAACTTACAAGTTGACAATGGCGGAGAAGGAGAGCTCTTTTGGGGCAAAGGGTGTTCGCGTAAAAGAGTGAAAGTGAGTGAGACAAGTCGAAAAATGGGAGGGGACGATGGGTGGTGTTTTGAGTTTTGTTGGCTTGGCATTGAATTTGAGGAATTTTGAACAGTACGGACCTACCAAACTAAAGGGCGCCAATTTTGTTTTTTGGGCCATTTAAAGAGAGCCCAATTACAAATCCAAGCCCAGCGAAAATGTTTACACATTTTCTTTTCAGATTATTAGTTCCACTAATTTTTTTTAGAGTAGTATTAGACACAGTCTAATTACTAATTTTTTTACTGAAATATTGTCTAATTATTAATTGAAACCAGCTTAGTGTAGGTTAAAAAACCATATAAATTAATTTGGTGTTTGACCACCAATTCAATCCGTACATACCTTAGTGAAACGAACAAAACAACATAATATTTTTTTGAGAATAAAAAAAAAAAAAAAGACTTAAGATCATAATGTTTCCAATAAAACACCCCCAAAGCCAACTCTGTTTATGTGAACTCTATTATGCATGACATTTACATGCATTTGTAGCTTTTCCCTGGCACATTAATTGTGCAAAATGTTCATTCTTTCCTTCAAGTTTGGCTTAAAACTCGATAAGCATGCTAATATGCTATATAAGCATGCAGCATAATTCAAGATACGGTTGGAGTAGTTTGATTAATTTAACAATAAAGGGATCATGAAAGGTATATATGCAGAAGTTAAGAAAGACATGCGAGGAAAAATGAGGGAGGTATATGTTTTATAATAATCATCAAAAAATGCCCAAAATATGTACTTCAAATATGAGAATAGGAAGGTGTTTAAATAGGAAAGGAAAAAGAATATAATATTATGATCACCACCAAGGTTAGGAAAATCGAACACTAAATCTTTTAGAATTACTCTTTGGATTATCTTAATTGACTACTTTATAGACTATCTCTCTAATAGAAATTGAACTCATTCATAAGATTCATACAAATATATCACACATGAATACTTAATTTGAAAGATAATTCACAAAGCGATAAATTGGGTTAAATCAAATAATTTTATTCTTTGGATAAGTGTGAAATAAAGGGAATGCTAACTTATCTTTTAAAGCAATATATATTAATTAAGATATGGGCTGACTATTGTTTTAAGTTTGTGACCCTAAACCCGTATTTTGCAGAGGGAGCCATATATGAAGAAGTTGTTGGTTCAAACTTCAAACTTGGAAATTAGGTGTTGGTCAATCAAATAAAATAGGCATAACCTAGGGAGGTTCCGGCCTTTGTTCTTTTTGTTTTTTTGTTTTTGTTGGATTTACAATATTCCATTCCAAGTTTCCAACTATAGAGGAGAGAAATTAGGCAGCGGTTAGAAATAGAAAAATAATTAAATTAAGCAATTTCCAATATTTATATTGACACATGACACGTAGAGATAAATAATTAAATTAATTAGTAAAAGATGAAAAGAAAAACAAGGAGGCAATGTTTGTTTTTTACCCTGCAGTTCTTCCTAATCTCACCCTGTCTTCCTGGGAGGACATCAATGGAACCCATTTTCACCATTGCTGCTGCAAACTTATTAGCCCAAGCACCACCAAGGCCAGCATTCCTTCTCACCATCCTCTTCCTCGTTGTTGAGTGGCTGCTAATTAAAAAGAGTTTCATATGATGTAAATAGGCCCCTATGGTTCTTCAAATTCGTATAGTACTTATTGTCAAGCCTGTTTAGTGTAAGAACATCAAGTGGCACTGTAATTTGATTATTGGCAATGTTTGATGATGATGATGGAGGCCTAGGATACTTGTTTTTCAAGTCCCTAGCAAACATGGGGTCCAAGGAAGGGTCTTGTGGGTGAGTGGCATTGAAGGCATACTAGTGATCAATGAAGGAAGAACAATTAGTGTGACCTACAAATAGAATGTGCCCCGATAGTTTGACCATTTCATCCAAGGTACGTAAGGCCTTTTCGAGCAAATTAAACTCTTCTCAAGTTGCTTGGCATTGAAGGAAGGAGGAGGAAGGTGTCAGGAAGGCTCGTCTATGAGTGAAAATATTATGTCGCGCCGCACTGAAGGCACGGCATAATTTATGCCACCAGCTCTGTAGACACTGTCACAAGCTGCAAATGCAAGGATGTTAGCACATGACACAGTTTGTGGGCATCGAGCTAGCTTCAATTTATGCCTTTGCCTCATCAATCACTTCAAAGCCTCTCAAGCTTGGATTGTTCGCGGGATGTTCTTTTTCAGATGGGTTTCCAGGATTTGAATTAATTAACCCTGAAAATTAAACAGACATGTGATTTGTGATTAATTAGTTCTAATCAAGGTATATATATATATATACTTATAATAAGTGAAACTAAAATATATGTTCATGTCAGCATACCCGGCCCTAACAAGCAATCATGGAAATGCAGTCAGGCCAGCAGCTATGCCAGGATTCCTTGACACAGCTTTCTTCACAGCTTTTCTCACAATTGCCTCTGTAGAAGGACAACTTGATCTATAGAAACCAACTATGGGAGATGCTGCAGATGACATTAAGGCCATCATAGACATGGTTAAGAAGAAATAGGCATTTCAACACCTAAAGAATTATTGCTTGTATTGTAAGAGATCTCTAGAGCAGTGAATTAAGTGATGGAGATGAAGAAAATGGTTGGTGTTAATTGCTTATTAATTTATAGTTGAAGAAAAGGTGAATTAATTATGTCATGGCTTTGGTAAAACGTGTATAGCCGGCCAGCTGCAAAGCACAGGCTTGAAGATGTCTAAGTTTGAACATGCAGTTCCATGGCAAACCTCCATGGTTTCAACTTTCAATCTAGTTTTGAAAGATGTGAACTGGCAAATGGCAATGAAGAGGATGATAAGGAATGCATGCTTGTAGAAAAACCATATAATTAAATTTATTATGGTGTTTGATCACCAATTCAATTAAGGTATACCTTATTGAAAATATTCTATAGTCCTTCAAGAACACAAACAAAAAGCTAGCTTGACTAAAAATCATGGAATTGCAGGCCTTCCGTACGTTTTGTAATCTACTAGGTTTTTATTTTTGTTAATTAATAAGCAAAGTACTAAAAGAAGAAATATTTATTGAAAAAAAGTTAGTAAACAACCAAGCATGTATGACAAAGCCATGGCATTACTCGTATCCCTTATTTTTGTTTTGAGGAACACACATTCATATCAGACCCAGGTCTAATTAGCAGTCTTGCTAGATCTAATTAAAAGTGATACTAAACATGTTATATAAAACCAAAATCATATGTCCATAGAATCATAGCAATACCCAAAATTAATAGTAGCTCTGCCTGTAGATATCATAAATAATACATTGAGCATTCAAACATTAAAGCAAGGGCGTTCCAACATTTTTGAAATTTTTATAAATGGTAATTATCATTTTTTTGGTTATCGAATTATACTAGCACCATAATTTGTCATTGTTTGCTATAATTATTTTGAAAATTGCATCTCAAAATCATACTTACAAATTACAATGGACAAATCGCATAATTAGATGGTCCACTACACATCACAAGTCCTAATCCCACTAAACCATGATTTCCCGCCATATTTTCAATAAAGCCATACCTCTTTCCCGCCACCTCCCACTCAAACGGCGTCGTAAAATTCAATCCCCTAGTACCCGTTCCTATTTCCCTCTCAACAATACGACACCGTTCCCCACTAATTCCCGTCCACTGACAAAATGAACCCGAATTACCTAAAAGACCCTCATCCGAACTCTCAATGACCGACACGAAACACCATATAAGCCAAGTCATATTGCTCAATCAATAGTCCTTTTTCGTCATAAGGAAAAATCAGTTTATTTTTCAAGTCCTCTCTTCTAGAGCCCTCGAAATGAAAATCCCTCACTCTCTCTTCTGTTCCTGATTCAAAACCTTCTTCTCTCTGTATTTTCTCATTATCTCAATGTTTATCTGAAGCGAACTCCTTTAAATCCCCCCACTCTCTCTTCGCTTCGACACAACCAAGTTTTTCTCTCTGACTCTCCCTCTCTCTCTCTCTCTATCTTTTTTCTTTTTGGTTTTCGGTTAATTGTATCGGGGATTGGACGCCGCCAAGCCCTAGGGTGCGAACCCGAAACCCTAATCGACATTACGGAACGGCGGAATTTCGCAGAAGGCTATCTCTGAAGGTTCAGAAAGGTAACATTTTGTTCCTTGGTTTTCCCGTTCATCGATTAATTAAGTAGTTTCTGCAGTTTTTTTTTTTTGGTATGTGTGGCGGAGGAAACCCTAATCTGGGCTTCGAGTTGAAGATTTATGAATGGAAAATTGAAGGTTGGTTATGGCATGATGTTTCGGGGTTTGCCCAGATAAAACTCTAGCTTTTTAAGACTTGCGATTCCCCCTAATATGCGAACTTACGCGAAACCCTAATTGCCCATTTGGGTTTTAGGGTTTTTTTTTTTTTTTGGTTTCGGAATTTGGGTAGTTATTAGGGCTTTTGTTTTGTTTTTTTGTTTTTTTTTAAATGAAAATTAGATGAATTTATTTCATGGGATATTGCGTACTTACTCATTTGATGCTTATTAGTTGGCTGTTTTTGTTATTCAGAATCGGTTCTTAATGGCTGATCATCGAAATGGAAATAGCCAACCTGCTAATGGGAAGACCCCCGCTGGAGGAGGAAGTGCCTATTCCATTGATTTGAAAAAATTCAGTGAGAGGTTGAAGTTCCTTTATTCTCATTGGAACGAACACCAATCTGATTTGTGGGGTTCTTCTGATGTTCTTGCAATAGCAACGCCGCCAGCATCAGAGGATCTGCGGTATCTTAAATCTTCAGCATTGAATATCTGGCTGGTCGGTTATGAGTTTCCAGAGACGATCATGGTTTTCATGAAGAAGCAGATTCATTTTTTGTGCAGCCAGAAGAAGGTGTCTTTGCTAGAAGTTGTGAAAAAGTCTGCCAAGGAGGCTGTGGGTGTAGATGTTGTGATGCATGTGAAGGCAAAGAGTGATGATGGCAGTGCTCTGATGGATGCTATTTTCCGTGCCATTCGTGCTCAATCAAAGGCTGATGGCCATGACAGTGCTGTTGTTGGACACATAGCAAGGGAAGTTCCTGAGGGAAACCTCTTGGAATCATGGTCTGAAAAGCTGAAGAATGCGAATTTTCAGCTGGGTGATGTAACAAATGGATTGTCTGACTTGTTTGCTGTTAAGGACAATGAAGAGCTTGTGAATGTCAAGAGAGCTGCTTTCTTAACTACTAACGTCATGAATAATATTGTGGTACCGAAGCTTGAGAATGTTATTGATGAGGAGAAGAAAGTCACCCATTCTTCTTTGATGGATGAGACAGAGAAGGCTATACTGGAACCCTCTAAAGCTGGTGCAAAGCTCAAGGCAGAGAATGTTGATATCTGTTACCCCCCAATTTTTCAGAGTGGAGGACAGTTTGATCTCAGACCCAGTGCTGCCAGCAATGATGAGTTACTTTATTATGATTCTGCTAGTGTGATCATATGTGCTGTTGGATCCCGTTATAAGAGTTACTGCTCAAATGTTGCCAGGACTTATTTGATTGATGCCAATCCCATTCAGAGCAAAGCATATGAAGTTCTTCTCAAGGCCCATGATGCAGCCATTAGTGAGTTGAAGCCTGGGAACAAAGTCAGTGCTGCTTATCAAGCAGCCCTTTCTGTTGTGGAGAAGGAGGCTCCTGAATTAGTACCTAATCTGACAAAATCTGCTGGGACCGGCATTGGTCTTGAGTTCCGTGAATCTGGGTTGAATCTTAATGCAAAAAATGACCGGGTGGTGAAAGCAGGCATGGTCTTTAATGTGTCACTTGGTTTTCAGAACTTGCAGAGTGGTCGCAGTAATCCAAAGAACCAGATCTTCTCTTTGCTGCTAGCCGACACTGTTGTTATCAACAATGACAAGCCAGAGGTGGTGACGATGAAAAGTTCTAAAGCTGTTAAGGATGTGGCATACTCTTTCAATGAAGATGATGATGAAGAAGAAAAGCCTAAAAAATCAAAAGGTGAGGCTAATGGAACTGAGGCCTTAATATCTAAGACAACATTGAGGTCGGATAATCATGAGATTTCAAAGGAGGAACTTCGCAGGCAGCATCAGGCAGAACTTGCTCGTCAGAAAAATGAAGAAACTGCCCGTAGACTTGCTGGTGCTGGATCTGGGTCAGGTGACAATCGTTCTTCTGCAAGGGCTTTAACAGATTTAATTGCATACAAGAATGTAAATGATCTCCCTCCTCCAAGAGATCTGATGATTCAGATTGACCAGAGGAATGAAGCTGTTCTGTTACCTATTTATGGGAGTATGATCCCTTTTCATGTTGCCACCATAAGGACAGTTTCCAGCCAACAGGACACCAATCGGAATTGTTATATTAGAATTATCTTTAATGTTCCTGGGACTCCTTTCAGTCCTCATGATGCCAACTCATTGAAAAATCTGGGGTCTATATATTTAAAGGAAGTTTCATTTCGCTCTAAGGACCCAAGGCACATAAGTGAAGTGGTACAGGTGATTAAAAACCTGCGAAGGCAAGTTGTGGCCAGGGAGTCCGAGAGAGCTGAGAGGGCAACGCTGGTTACACAGGAGAAAATCCAACTGGCTGGTAACAGATTTAAGCCAATAAGATTGTCTGACCTTTGGATTCGTCCTGTTTTTGGTGGCCGTGGCCGAAAGATTTCCGGTACTCTTGAAGCTCATGCGAATGGGTTTCGTTATTCCACCACCAGGCAAGATGAGCGTGTGGATGTAATGTTTGCGAATGTTAAGCATGCATTTTTCCAGCCAGCAGAGAACGAGATGATCACTCTCCTCCACTTTCATCTGCACAATCATATAATGGTGGGCACCAAGAAAACCAAAGACGTGCAATTCTATATTGAGGTGATGGATACAGTTCAGACCTTGGGAGGTGGAAAGAGGTCTGTCCACGACCCAGATGAGATTGAAGAAGAGCAACGGGAGAGGAGTAGGAAGAACAAAATCAACATGGATTTTCAGAGCTTTGTGAATCGGGTTAATGATCTATGGGGGCAGCCCCAGTTTAGTGGCCTTGACCTTGAGTTTGATCAGCCTCTGAGAGAGCTTGGTTTCCATGGTGTACCTTATAAGTCCTCAGCATTTATTGTCCCTACTTCTACCTGCTTGGTTGAACTGATAGAAACTCCTTTTCTTGTTGTCAGTCTAAACGAGATTGAAATTGTGAATCTGGAAAGAGTTGGTCTTGGACAGAAGAATTTTGACATGACAATTGTATTCAAGGATTTCAAACGGGACGTTCTTCGCATTGATTCGGTACCTTCCACAGCGCTTGATGGTATCAAGGAATGGCTGGACACAACAGACATCAAATATTATGAGAGCAGGCTGAATTTGAATTGGCGACAGATATTGAAGACAATTACTGATGACCCGCAGAGTTTCATTGATGATGGAGGTTGGGAATTTTTGAATTTGGAAGCATCTGATTCAGAGTCTGATCAGTCTGAGGAGTCAGACAAGGGTTATGAACCATCGGATCTGGAGGCTGAATCAGAATCGGAGGATGATCCTTCTGATAGTGAATCACTTGTTGAGTCTGAGGATGAGGAGGAGGAAGATTCAGAAGCAGACTCAGAGGAAGGGATGTCATGGGATGAGTTGGAGAGGGAAGCTAGCAATGCAGACAGGGAGAAAGGGAACGAGTCAGACAGTGAAGAGGATAGGAAGAGAAGGAAGATGAAAGCTTTTGGGAAGTCTCGAGCCCCTCCTAGTAGTAGCATGCCAAAGCGGAATAAGATGAGATAGGTGTGATTGTTTCTTGTCTTAGTCATTTTGTTTAAGTGGTTGTCTGACGTAGCTTGGAACTTTTATTTTGTGCTAGTTCGTTTTAAGTAATTTCGTTTTAATTTTGGACTAAATAGATTATGTTGAAGACAAGATCTTTTGCTTGTAAATTGATAGCATCTTGCTGGAAGTAAAAGCTTTATCATTATCTTTCCTATGATTGTACTTGTTCAGTGTTTTCTTGCCCCATTTTCTTCTTATTATTTCTGCAGCTGGAAGAACTTGATTGTGGAGCATCTGTGCACCTGCTAATCCGCCACTATTTTCGGTCAAGGCCAAGTTGCCAATGCTATGCAGACATCAAAGTAATATATTCAAACAATCAAACCAATGCAAAATCCAAGAAGGGGGAAATTAGGATTATAACATCACACTTGCACATAATTGGAATCAACTCTTAAGTGGGCACGAAAGCATTTCCTTTGAAAGATATTACACTGTTCTTGTCTTTCAGAGGCTGGCACAGGACAAATTGAAATGGTACAAATATAGAATGCTTGAGAATGTCCTTACTGAGAGTTACACAACTTGTACCTAATGCTGTTGCTCAAGCTGCTGCATAATTTAAAAAAACATAAGAGAAAAGAAGACAGCTGTCACCTAAATTTGGGCCTCTTGGGAAGGCTACTACCAATATTTCTCTTGTCAGGTACCCGAGCCTTTCCAAAAGCCTTAACCTTCCTTCTTGCCCTCTCCTCTTCACTGTCTGACTCATTCCCTTTTTCCCTGTCTGCGTAGCTTGCTTCCCTCTCCAACTCTTCCCATGTCTTTCCTTCTTCCTCTTCTGAGTCTTCTCCAGAGTCTTCTTCCTCATCATCCTCGGACTCCACCAATGACTCACTGTCATCATCCTCGTCTTCTGAACCTGAATCTGACTGTATATCTGAAGGCACATACCCATGGTCAGACTCTTGAGAATTGTCAGAATCCGAATCACTAACCTCCATGTTTAAAAATTCCCAACCACCATCCTCTATGAACTTCTCAGGGTCGTCAGTAATGGTTTTCAGTATAGGACGCCAGTTGAGATTCAACCTGCTCTCATAATACTTGAGATCAGTTGTGTCTAACCACTCCTTAATGCCATCTAGTGATGTTGAGGGGATGGAATCAATTCTAAATACATCCCGCTTGAAGTCCTTGAATACAATAGTCAAATCAACATTCTTTTGCCCAAGACCAACTCTCTCAAGGTTTACTATTTCAATCTCACTTAGAGTAATTACCACAAATGGCGTCTCTATCAGCTCAACCAGACAGCTTGAAGTTGGGACAATGAAGGCCGAGGCTTTATGAGGTACTCCATGGAAGCCAAGCTCTCTAAGGGGCTGATCAAACTCAAGGTCAAGTGATTTGAATGGGGGTTGCCCCCACACATCATTTATTCGGTTCACAAAGTTCTGGAACTCCATATTAATTTTGTTCTTTCGTTGTCTCTCACGTTGCTCTTCCTCAATCTCATCAGGATCATAGGCAGACCTCTTTCCACCTCCCAGTGTCTGGACTACATCCATCACCTCCGCATAAAATTGCACATCCTTGGTCTTTTTGTTTCCTACCATAATGTGATTGTGCAGATGAAAGTGCAGCAGGGTAATCATTTCCTTCTCTGCTGGCTGGAAAAATGCATGTTTGATATTGCTAAACATAACATCCACACGTTCATCAGACCTTGAAGTAGAATACCGAAACCCATTTGCATGGGCTTCCAGTGATCCAGTGAGCTTTCTTCCACGACCACTAAAAACAGGACGAATCCATAGATCAGGCAATCTTTTAGGCTTGAATTTGGCTCCTGCAAGTTGCAGCTTCTCCTGCGAAACTAAAGTTGCCCTTTCAGCTCTTTCAGACTCCCTTGAGGCAACCTGTCGGCGAAGGGTTTTAATAAGCTGTACTACTTCACTTATATGCCTTGGGTCCTTAGAGCGGAATGAAACTTCCTTCAAATAAATTGACCCTTGAAACTTAAGTGAGTTTGCATCATGAGGACTAAATGGGGTGCCAGGTACATTAAAGATTATACGGATGTAGCAATTCCGGTTACTGTCCTGCTGGCTGGAAACACTCTTCACAGTGGCTACGTGAAATGGGATCACGTTTCCATAAATGGGCAAGAGGATGGCTTCATTCTTCTGGTCAACCTGAATCATCAGCTCTTTTGGAGGAGGCAGATCATTGACATTCTTATATGCAATCAGATCACCAATTGTCTTCCCAGGACCACGGTTATCCATAGTTGCAGAACCCCCACCAGCAAGCCTCCTTGCAGTTTCTTCATTCTTTTGGCGGGCAAGTTCCGCTTGGTGCTGCCTCCGTAGCTCTTCTTTTGACATTTCATGGTTGTCTGACCTAAGTGTGGCCTTAGTCATGGCACTCCCAGCACCTTTTCTATCAGATTTAGTTTTCACCCGCTCTTCTTCTTCTTCATCATCATCGTCATTGAATGAGTATGCCACATCCTTTACAGCTTTAGAGCTTGAATGAGTCAATACTTCTGGGATCTCTTTACCAACAATAACTGTATCTGCGATTAAGAGTGAAAATATCTGGGTCTTAGGCTTTTTTGTCTGTGCCTGCAAGTTCTGAAAACCAAGAGAAACGTTGAAAACCATTCCTGGTTTCAAAAATCGATCATTCTTGGCATTAAGATTAAGACCCGATTCACGAAACTCAAGGCCAATTCCAGTTCCTGCAGTTTTAGTCAAGTGTGCAGCCAACTCTGGAGCCTCCTTTTCAACTACTGAGAGTGCAGCTCGGTATGCAGCACTTAACTTGTTCCCAGAACATAAATTACTAATTGCAGCTTCTTGAGCTTTAAGCAGAACCTCATAAGCCTTGCTCTGCGTAGCATTTGCATCAATCAGAAAGGTTCGAGCAACATTTGAGCAGTAGCTGTTGTACCGTGATCCAACAGCACATATAATCACACCAGTAGAGTCATAACAAAGGTTCTCATCGTTGCTTGAAGCACTTGGCTTCAGATCAAATTCTCCTCCACTCTGAAAAATTGGAGGATAACAAATATCAACATTCTCTGCCTTCAGCTTCACCTTAATTCTTGCTGGTTCTAATATGGCCTTTTCCGTGTCATCCATTAATGAAGAATGGGAAACTTTCCTTTCCTCATCAATGACCTTCTCAAGCTTAGGTACCACAAAACTCCTCATCACTGATGAAGTCAAGAATGCAGCTTTCTTCACATTTGTAATCTCAATGTGATCTTTAACAGCAAACAAGTCTGAGTACCCATTTGTCACATCACTCAACTCAAAATTAGCATTATTCAACTTCTCAGTCCAAGTCTCCAAAAGCTTTCCTTCAGGAGCCTCTCTTGCTATATGCCCGATAACAGGAGCAGCATGACCATCGGAGCTCGATTGGGCATTTACAGCTCGAAATATGCTATCCATTATCCCAGTTCCATCTTGGCTTTTGAGCTTCACATGGATCACAACTTCAACACCAACAGCCTCTTTTGCAGGCTTTATCACAACATCAAGAAGAGAGGCTTTCTTCTGGCTACACAAAATATGGATCTGCTTCTTTGTGAAAACCATGATAGTTTCCGGGAACTCATAACCGACCAACCAGATATTCAGTGCTGAGGATTTCAGGTACCGCAGATCCTCAGAAGTTGGAGGAGTTGCTATGGCAAGTGCATCAGATTCACCCCACAGATCACTATTGTATTCGCTCCAATGCGAATATAACATCTTTAACCGCTTGCTGAAGTTATTGAGATCAATGGCATATGAATTGGTGGTCCCTGTGGTGGTTCCCGATGCCTTCCCATTTGCAGGTTTGACATTACCTTTTCGATGTTCAGCCATTGATGATAATTCAGATTTAGATTGTCGGTTTTTGCAAATTCAGCGAGTTGTGTATGCTGACCAGCATAAACTGTGAGAAATAACAAATATTTATCAGTTTGCTTCCCGCTCTCCATCTAGTGAAAAGTTGACCTGAAAACTTTTCTTGATTTAGCTTTGTGTCATATAGTATCAAATAATACAAATGGTACATGATATCATGAGCATTGGAAAAATTCAAATATCACTCACTCTAGGAAACTTAGCCTTAAAGCATATTACCTCTATTGAAATTTAAGCTCAAAGAGCAACCAGAAGTCATATATTTACTTACCACCCTTTTCATATCCAATAAAACTTGTAAATTTTAAATCTTTTCTTTGTTTCTCAACAACAGGTAATTTTCTTACACACACACAATGTCTTTTCCTGCTCTGTGCCACAGGCTCTGTATCCCCATAAGCAGCAGTCAACAAGATCAATATGAATTACCTTTTAACTATCAAAAATCAATTTAGAAAAGCATTGACATAGAATTTTTTTTTTTTCTTGGAGTACTTACTTTACTAGAGATCGAAAAGTTTCCAACTAATTTCTGAATTCTCGCAAATGAAGCTCGTGATACGTCAGACCTGACCTGATACCAAATATAAATTAACAAATCATTGCCAAGTTGCTAAATTTTGCTTCTCAAATTTTCAGAATCTGAAAAGACCAACAAAGATCCACTTAGAGAAACTGATTGAAATCCACATTTACTAGCTTTCGATGCAGAATTCATACACAATTATCGGATTGATCAAGCTAAAGCTGGACTTTTGATTCTTAAATCTCAAAAATATGAAGGAACAAGAAAAACCCAGATGGATAAATAGATTAAAATTTGAACTTTACCAGTTTCTGGTGAAGAATTCAATGGAGCATTTGTTTGTCTGTTGGGTCTCTGAAACTGATTCCAAAATAGAAAAGTAAAGCTAATTTGCGGGAATTTGAAGGATGGATTGGGAAAGAAATGAGAGGTTTTAATTGGATCAGTTTGTGAAGATTAAGAAGATTGATGGAGAAACTACTAATAATTGAGAGATAGAAACAGAGAGACAGATGAGAAAAATGGAGCTATAAAGTAAATGCAGCTACTTGACCTTGTTTTCACTTCTATTTATATTTTTGTTCCTTCAGCATCTTTTTTTTTTTTTTTTTTTAGCTAAAATTTTTCTTAATCTTAATGGTGTATTTCAATAGTGTGTGAATAAATTTAATAGAGTAGTAAATTTATAACACTTTTAAAATGTGCGTAAAATGAAATACAAACTATTAAATTTGTAATAAACACTTAGAATTGAAAAAACTAACCACATTAAAACAACTAAAAACAAGAAGAGAGATGTCAAATAAAAGCAAAACTTGTATTAGTATTAATGGCTTATTTGACATTACTTTTAGAAGGCATAAAATAAAGTGTTTTTAGATAGAATTTAGAAGAAACAGCTAACAATGCTTTGTAAGTTAGACAAATAGTGTTTCATGGAGAAACACTTGATAGGTGATTATTCAAAAAACACTTCTATCTGTATTCATAGAGAGCATTTGTATTCTTAAATCTTAACCAAAAAAATTAACAGAAGCGCTTTAATCTTCCTAAACAGGTCCTAATTATATTTAGAATTGAAAGATAACAAAAAACAAAAAATGAAAACACTAAACAAGACTGAGCTAACCAACGACTTTTTTTGGGTCTAAAACCTAACTTTAATAAAGATCCGAGCAGGCCCAGCCCAAATTGGAGTGCTAATTCATACTGGAAAAGGACGACGTGGTCGAGAAAAATATACCCAGTAACAGTCTCTCTCTCGTTGTCAATCTCTCTAGGGACTCTGTTTCGCTCTCCACCAATGTAAGCTTTCTCTTCTTCTGTCTCTGAATCTCGATTTGCCTCTCCGATTCAATCAACCCTAACAAGCCCTTTTGCTATTTTTCACGTGGTGGGTCTTAGAAAAATTCCAAAATTCAACTACCAATCCCAGTTGGGTCTCTTTCACTTTCTGATTTTCTTTGGGGTTTTACATACGATTTCCACATGCTCTCGCAAATTCAGCTCTATTTTTCATCTGGGATTTTCGTATCCTCTCTGATCTTTATAGACATTAGCTACAAATTGGGATTTGGGTAGTGCTTACTTTTCGATTTTTTTGATTATATGATTAAGATCTGCTACGTTGTGTCGGTGTTGTTTGTTAATTACGCTCTCTTTTGTTGTAATTGCATTTGTTAGGATTCTGGGGTTATGTTTTTGAGTATTAGCAGTCAAAATGTTAATATTTTGTAGTGAGCTGAATTAATTACACGTTGTTGATACATACTCGATTCATAATTTGTTGAAGGATAATTAATATTAGTATCCCATGATCCATTATGCACTGTTTGTGTTGTCAATATGTGGGAGTTAAACCGTTGAGAGTTAGAGTTAGAGTTGCGGTACTTGATGAGTTTTGGCCTTGGCCAACTGTTCCAACTGTGTAAGATTGTTGCTGATCTTTTTTTAGTAGAATGTTGTATGATTTTTAATGGTGCTTGTGTCTAGTCAAATAATTTTAAAAATTATAGAGTATGAATTCAAGGACCACATTCTTGGTGGGGATGCTTACTAGACCAGCTTTAGTATTGACATAGACGGTCTTGATCTATACTCGACTACATTATTTGCTTATTCCGCAGTAATTCATTGTTTTGTTTGATGCATGGCTCCTACTCAACATTTTGTACTCTCCAGGAATAAAATAATTTAAATGTGCCTTTCATTCTTTTGATAAGTTTCTATACCGCAATGTTATGAGTGTCAGTCTAAGCTGTGATGTAGTGACATATTAATCCTTCTTGGATGATATATAAAACCTCTTCTCTTGCATGTAGTAGCAGGTCTAGGTCATGAGGGCATTGCTACTACTGAAATAGCACGTGATTGTAACGGAACTTATGGGGACTGAAAATCCTGGTCGTCCGAATTTTACTACAAGACCTGCCACTGCACCTTTTGCTGCTGCTCCTCAGACTATGATGCCTTTTTCATCTTCAGGTCCTGTGGTCGGACAGGAGACCTCTGGCTTCAGACCTCCACCAGTCAGTCAACAGACGCCTTTTTCATCGTCTGGGCCTGTGGTTGGATCAGATGCATCTACCTTCAGACCTACTCCGCCAGTTGCTCCACAGACTAATTTGTCTTTCTCATCATCTGGGCCTGCAGTTGGACCACAGGCCTCCCCTTTTAGGCCTACCCCGCCAGCTAGGTTTAATGATCCATCTGTGCCTCCTCCGCCAATGTCAAATGTCTCACCGGCTGCTGGACCTTACTCCCGTTTCCCAACACCACAATTTCCTTCAACAGCGCAAGCACCCCCTTCACGTGGTCCACCTATCGGTCAAATGCCATTCCAACCTCCCGCAGGTCAAGCATCATTTCCACGTCTGCAGCAGCATATACCTTCTGTGCCAATGGGATCTCCACCTCAAAGCATAAATTCTGCACCACCAAGTGTGAATGTTCTTCAGTCTCCATCAGATTCGTCATACCCAGCTCCCCCTCCAAATGTTCAGACATCTTTTCCTGGATATGCCCGCAAGCAGCCTAGTGCAGATTTACAAGCCCCACCGGTTCAGTCTCCATTTCTTACTCATCAAGGAGGCTATTCAGTTGCTCCACCAGCAGCATCTTCTCCTTTTTCTGCTCCTCAAGGAGGTTATGCCTCACCTCCGCCAGTTGCAGCTCCGCTGGGTCTGCAGTCAAGGGACCACATGCAACATCCCGGCTCTGGACCTCCCATTGGTGCTGTCCAAGCCTTGACGGAAGACTTCAGCTCACTATCTATTGGATCTGTTCCCGGATCAATTGAACCTGGACTTGACCCTAAAGCTTTGCCAAGGCCTTTGGGTGGTGATGTAGAGCCAAAATCACTTGCTCAGTTGTACCCCATGAATTGCAATCCTAGATTCCTACGGCTTACAACTAGTGCAATACCAAGTTCTCAATCTTTGTCTTCAAGGTGGCATTTACCTCTGGGAGCAGTTGTCTGTCCACTTGCGGAAGGGGTTAGTGCATCTATATTCAAAATCTTTAAAATTGATTGAAGTTGGAATTTACTGTGATTATCTTGTTACTTGTTCCTTATTTAGGAAGAAGTGCCCATTGTTAATTTCGGTAATGCCGGGATTATTCGCTGTAGAAGGTGTCGGACGTATGTGAACCCATATGTGACATTTACAGATGCTGGAAGAAAGTGGCGTTGCAACATCTGCTCACTACTTAATGATGGTAAATCGACTAGCTCTTCTCCTTTCCCCCAAAAGAATAAATTAAACATATATTTTCAAATTAGTGGAATGAGGGATGTGGACACATTATTTGTCTTAAGATCAACATCCTGTATCTTCAGGTTGGGTAACTTTAAGCAGGTGAGGTTGCCTGCAATTTTATTCATAATTGTCAACTATAATTCCCTAGATAGGTGTTTTTGTAATATATTCTGCAACATATGTACAGAAGATTTCTGCTTGCTTTATGGTCTGAAGGGTAGTTGTTATATTCATTTGTTCAGAATAGCCATGTTGGAACTTTTGCATAATGATTATCATATTTTTTAAAGCAGATAATTCTGCATTGCAACCTGTCATGATAGTGTAGCTTTTTCCAACTCTTAGTAGTTTTGCCATAATGAACTGTTCTGATTTCAATATGATGAATGGACTACAGCTTCAGTTTATTGTTAAGGGCTTAAAGCTGGTTTAACATGCATGCATGGTCAAGTTTTCTTGCTAGACACATTATTATTAGTTACTAAAATTAATAACTAGTTCACTACACTGGGTTGCTGTACGATTTTGGAAAATATATATTATTTAATATTTTTGTGGGGCATAAGATGAAAAATTGTATTTACTTTCTTGTTCAGTTCCTGGCGATTACTTTTCCCATTTGGATGCTACTGGCAGAAGATTTGATTTGGATCAGCGACCTGAGCTTAAACAGGGTAGTGTGGAATTTGTTGCTCCAACTGAATATATGGTGCGGCCTCCTATGCCGCCACTGTATTTTTTCCTCATTGACGTTTCTATATCGGCAGTTAAAAGTGGTATGATTGAGGTAAACACTTCCTTTAAGGTTTTACAGAAACTCAACTTTGCATTCATGGAAAACTGTTTATTTTACGAAATAGAGCTGATATACAAGTACATAACCTTGGGGATTATTATGCCTGGTTCATAGATTGTCCAGAAGTGCTTATGACACAGGTTCTTTGATTGAGATTAGGAAAATAAGACATTTGTTAATATACCAAATCATATCCGTGTTATCTGGTTTTAGTTCTTAGAAATGATAAATTAGGCTGGCTCAAATGAATTTGGCTTAGGGCATATTCTCTTGCATGACACTGATAGAATAGGGTTTTGCAACTGGTAATAAAGTCTGCAGTGGTCTGGTTAATATTTCATGTAAAGGACTTTCAAAATGTGAATATACCCAATGGCTGGGTCTGTGTGTCTTTTTATTTGGGGTGTTTTTATCTTATCTTTGATAAATTACTACTTAAGGCCCTGTCTGCCTCTCTGTTGGAATTATTGAAATTTATTAATGACCTCTTTGCAGGTTGTGGCCCAAACTATCCGTTCATGTTTGGATGAGCTGCCTGGTTTCCCCAGAACACAAATTGGGTTTGCAACTTTTGACAGCACAATACATTTTTACAATATGAAGGTATGTATTTCTTTTACTGCCTTTTGACATAACTTATTTTCCAGTTTCATCCAACCACCAACATATATGCTGAATTCCTGTGGGTTTTGCCCTTGCAGTCTTCTTTGAGTCAGCCTCAAATGATGGTGGTCTCAGATCTGGATGACGTATTTGTCCCTTTGCCAGATGACCTTCTTGTCAATTTATCTGAATCAAGAAGTGTTGTGGAGACCTTCCTCGATAGCTTGCCATCCATGTTTCAAGACAACGTAAATGTGGAGTCTGCTTTTGGTCCAGCTCTTAAAGCCTCACTTATGCTTATGGTGTGTTAGCTTTTCCACACAGGGCATTTTGAACTTTGCCCTGGGATAAAGTATTCAATCAATTATTTTTATAGGGTAGTGTGTTAGGTTTTGTATTCATTGAGTAATGTGGTTATTACATTACTTCTCTTTGCATTTCTAAGAGTTTGGTTATTCATATACTTTGCATTAACTTCTGTGCACGTGGGCAATTGTGCAGGGCCAACTTGGGGGAAAATTATTAATTTTTCAAAATACGCTGCCATCTCTTGGTGTTGGCCGCCTAAAGTTGCGTGGAGATGATCTTCGTGTCTATGGAACAGATAAAGAACATCCATTAAGACTACCAGAAGATCCTTTCTACAAGCAGATGGCTGCAGAATTTACCAAGTTCCAGATTGGGGTGGACGTATATGCTTTCAGTGACAAGTACACTGATATAGCCTCATTAGGTACTTACATGTGGTTTTATCTTATGCTGTTTTGCTTTTACAGAACCAAAGATCAAGATGACTTTGGAAAATTGGAGGATCTTCTTTTGATACTTCTCTCTGTTAATATGTTCAGAACTTATAAATTATCCACCAATTTTTAGTTCTGAAGAAATATACTTAAACTATGGTTTTCTCATATTTGTTGCATGTAAGTGATTTTCCTACATGTTTTTGATGAAAGAATCTGAATTTTTGTTTTTGAAACTTTGAGGATCTTGTTTGTAGTTTTTGTAACCTGCTGCTAATGCTAGGTCCACACTAGGGCGTGGTGGTTATTGTGTTTAATATATGCTCTCTCATGTTTAATGAACTTCATTTACTATGCAGCAGAAGTTTTGAGTCACAAGTGTATAGAAGCTGTATGCTATAACAGTTATTGGTCTTCAAAATGTAGGTACTCTGGCAAAATATACCGGTGGTCAGGTGTATTATTATCCACATTTTCAATCAACCATTCATGGAGAGAAGTTGAGACATGAGTTAGCCAGAGACCTTACTAGGGAAACTGCCTGGGAAGCAGTCATGCGCATAAGATGTGGAAAAGGTCTGCTATTGATGATTCTCCATAACAATCCAAGTGTACACACATACTTATGTTATTTTCATGTGTTGGAAATATGCTAATGTTTTTTTACTTGTGAATACTTTTAGGGGTCCGCTTTACATCTTATCATGGGAACTTTATGCTAAGGTCCACCGATTTATTAGCACTTCCAGCTGTAGATTGTGATAAAGCATTTGCGATGCAGTTATCTCTTGAAGAGACGTTACTAACTATTCAGACAGTATATTTCCAAGTTGCTTTGCTGTATCCTTCAGTTTGAATGTTTGATTTTAACTACACTTAGACTTGCCTGTATGGTGCTTGTTTTTCTTTTGATTATTTACATATCTTTCTGTCAATGTCATTTGTGAACACTACTTTTGTTATGATTGCATCTCTTTCAATTTTCAGTGTAACATCACTTTCTTCTGATAACCTTTTTCCCAATTTCTCTTTTGAGTTATATAATAAAGTTGCTCCATTCATTATACTTGTTCTGGATATGTGACTGTCTAGTTTAAGTTTCTTTGAGGACAATGCCGCAATGGTATTGTGAAGGTTATCAATGACTAAAGTGTCCTTAACATTTTAAAGATACACTGCATCCTGCGGAGAAAGGCGTATTAGAGTACATACGGCAGCAGCGCCAGTCGTTACAGATCTAGGAGAGATGTATCGCCAGGCTGATACTGGTGCCATTGTCACCTTGCTTTCCAGACTAGGTGGGTAACTGAAACTCTATGCTAGTGATGTTGTATATATTGTGAATCTTGATTTTTCTTACTCTTAGCTGAAATAAATTGCAGCAATTGAAAAAACTTTGTCCCATAAGTTGGAAGATGCTCGAAACTCCTTGCAGTTAAGAATTGTCAAAGCCCTCAAAGAATTCCGAAATCTCTATGCTGTACAACACCGCCTGGGAGGGAAGATGATATATCCAGAGTCTCTGAAGTTCTTGCCTTTGTATGGATTAGCACTTTGTAAATCAGCACCTCTCCGTGGAGGGTATGCAGATGTGTCACTTGATGAGCGTTGTGCAGCAGGGCACACAATGATGACTCTACCAGTTAAAAAATTGCTGAAGCTCCTATATCCTAGTTTAATACGGCTCGATGATTATCTTTTGATGGTAATAACATTTCATGCACTTGAATTTTCTCCATAATGATGTCATTTCGAAGATCTTTAATTTTGTTTCTGATTCTTGTATTTGTAGGCATCTGCTGGGGCTGATAACTTCAAAAGCAATGAGAATAGGTTACCACTAATTGCTGAGAGCTTAGATTCCAGAGGCCTTTATATATATGATGATGGGTTTCGCCTTGTTCTATGGTTTGGTAGAGTTCTCCCACCTGATATAGCTAAGAATTTACTTGGGACAGACTTTGCAGCAGAGTTATCAAAGGTATGATAAATCCCTTTAAAGACAAAGGGAAAAAAAAAAAAAAAATTGGAATTCAATTTGCCAAGGCATTTCCTTAGGGGCTGTTTAGGATTTTACCAAGGTGGATGAGTTCATGTCTGCTCCATATGATATATTGATATTTTGGTTTTCTGTAGACCAGCTATGTCTTGGTCTCGGTCCCAGCTGTATTTATCCCAGAAGTTTTTTACACCTGGACTCCATATTACAAAAACAATGTGCTACAAGGAACATATAATTGTTGATATATCTTATGCATAGCTGACTAATTTTTAAGGTTTCCCAAGTTCACCTGAAGCTTCTCCCCTTTTACTTCCCTAGGTTATACCATTTTAGTATATAACCATCACTGTAAAGTCCTTATATCGTTTGGATGACTCAGTACTAGCTCTATGATTTTACTGTAAGAAGTTCATTCGATTGTTTTTGTGTGATCAGCCTATGGTTTAGATATTGTTGGAGAGCTCTTCATAAACTGGACCTTTCTTGACGTTTCTAATATGGTTGTCCCAACAATTCTTTGTTGCCCATTTTTATTTGAGTTAACTTTACCTTTACCTGCTACATATGGAACTGGCATTGGTTAGTATTCTATTCTACTACATTCTCATTTTGTTTTGGCTAATCAGGTTACCCTTTGTGAGCGTGATAATGAAATGTCAAGGAAGCTAATGAGGATACTTAAGAAATTTAGAGAAAGTGATCATTCATATTATCAACTGTGTCATCTTGTAAGACAAGGTGAGCAGCCCCGAGAAGGTCATCTTCTACTTGCCAATCTTGTTGAGGACCAGATGGGGGGAACCAATGGTTATGTTGATTGGATAATACAAGTACACCGGCAAGTCCAGCAAAATCCGTAATATAGAGGTAATGATTTTTGGCATTACATTTTGGCATTTATTTGATTTTTGGAGGTTCCTTCACAATGAAATGCTCACATTCAAAATACGTATCCCAAATGGTATACAATGACTATGTTCTAAGTCACTTATCCAAATTCAAAACAACCCATGTGCTTGTAAATCAGCTCTGTGCCTGATCAAAATTAACTCTGTGCTGATGAGTCCCTGTTGACTGCTCTTTTACTTCCAATGTAGCAGGATGTGTTGTTAAGCTGGCATGCCTCATCTGTAAAGTGGTGGAGCATTATTTACTAGAAAAAAGTGATGGAGCATTTGTTCAATATGATGAATAATTTGAATTCAGCTATGGGATCTTCCCCTTTCCTCAGCGTAGTTGGTTGAGTGAAGAATAGGCGGTTACTATGCATGCAGATATTTTTGGACAGTTTGTTACTTCATCACAAGATCCAATAATCAAAGGAGATGTACTGTTGTGATAAAATCTTGTGCCGCCTTTTTCACGCTTAGAAGAAACACTCATAAAATTTTTGTATGTGATAATCTTCCTTTAATCTATTGTTAGGGATTTCCCTGTTTTGTTATATTTCCATATTTTTCCCCCTCCATATTGTGATTGTTTAGTGAGGACAGAAAGGTGGTGGGACAAGTGACACCATGCTTACAAAGTTTGTTGGATTTTGTTGAGATATTGTAGTTACATTTTAATCGTGATACTTGAAAGGTTATTTTGGTCTTTTTCTCTCCACTATGATAAAAATATCACTACAAAACTATCCTTTCAAGAATGCTCACGCATCAATCCAACCTTGATAATTAGCTTCTTTGTTTTCTGTCCCTTTGAATTGCTGGATGCTTCTAACAAAAAATATTGTTAATATTGGTAATTTTTCCTTTTTTTTTAAGAGAATAAAACGTTGTTAACTTATTTTGGGTTACAAAAACATTAACTTTAATACTCCCTAATTCCTATTTGTACGCGTTTAAGCTTTAATCTTGTGGTTCTGTCAACAACAAAAAAAAACACTCCAATCTAGTGGTATTTCTTTTCTAATGATGGGAGATATCTCAAATTCCATTCTCCCATTCCTTATTAAAAATAAATAAATAAATAAAAGCTTTGGGCTCAAGAATTTGTAAAAATAACTAGCTAAATGAGCCGGCCCAAGCGTGGTTTGATTTGAACCGGTTGGGCCTGATGCTCCAGTTTGACTAAGCAGACCCATAAATGGACTGATGTGGGCTTAAATTTCAAGCCCCAAACAATATAAATACCCGCCGACTCAACTGAATAACTGAACATGATAAATAATCCTCCTCTGCAAAGAGAGAGAGAGTCAGTGTTGGAGAGTTTCAATTCCAAATTTCAATTCAATTTACCAGAAGTGAAAAACCCTAAACCCCCAATCTCCAAAACCATAATTACAATCCGAAAAAGCCAGTTCTCTGCAATATGGGAAAGAACGAACAGCAGCAACAGCAACAGCAACCACCACCAAGGTCAGTGAAAGACGTAGTGTACAAGCTCCAACTCGCACTCTTAGAAGGCATCAATAACCTAGACCACCTCTACTTAGCTGGGTCTGTCCTCTCTCGCTCCAACTACAACGACGTCGTTACGGAGCGCTCCATAGCCAACCTCTGTGGTTACCCTCTCTGCTCCAATGCCTTGCCTTCCGAATCATCTCGTCCCCGCAAGGGTCGCTATCGAATTTCACTCAAGGAGCACAAGGTCTACGACCTCCATGAGACCTACATGTATTGCTCCTCACGCTGTGTTATCGAGAGCAAGGCTTTTGCTCAGGGTTTGAACGAGGAGAGTTGTGATGTCTTGGATTTTAGCAAGGTTGAAAGGGTATTGAGGGATTTTGGGAATGTGGGTTTCGATAAAGGTGTAGGGGGTTTGGGGGAGATTGGGGATTTGGGGATTTCTAGGTTGAAGATTGAAGAAAAGAGTGAAACCCATGTAGGGGATTTGGGCTTGGAGGACTGGCCTGGTCCCTCTAATGCTATCGAAGGCTATGTTCCGAAAAAAGAGAGGATTTCCAATCCATTCGGTTCCAAAAAGAGCAAAAAAGAAGGTATGTGTGCTTGAAATTTTATATGGGGTGTGTTGTTCTTGTGAGTTTCTTTTATTGCTAGAATTGAATAGTATGTATGTTGAAGAGTCTAGTCTAATGCTTGCTCAGGTTGTTGTATATTGTTGTTCTTGCCTGTAAGTGTTCGTTAAAGTGAGTAAGGATTGCATATTGTAGGGTACAAAGGTGAAGATACGAAGACGAGTGGAGGGAAAGATCTAATTTTTAATGAGATGGATTTCATGAGTACTATAATCACCAGTGATGAATATAGTGTGTCCAAATATCCACCAAGTGTGGCGGAGAATGGTTTTGATATTAAATTAAAAGAATCACAAGGCACAGTTGGTTGTACAGACTTGGAGAATGAGTTCACTTTATTGAACATATCATATGTTCCTAATGATACTGAAACGAAATCTAGACAATCAAAAGGGGGCAAAAGTAAAATTGTCAAGAAAGATGAAGTTGGCATTAGAGAGTTGCCTTCAACTTCAGATAATTCTCAAACTGTTGAGAAGGGTGAGAAACTGAGATCCTCTCTTAAACCCTCAGTGACAAAGAAACTTAACCGCTCTGTTACTTGGGCTGACGAGAAGATTGATAGCACCGGGAGCAGAAATCTTTGTGAGGTGAGAGAGATGATGGAAGGTAAAATAGGAGATCCTGATGCATTTGGAAGTATGCACAAACCTTCAGCGGCAAATAAAGTTGGTTGCTCTATTTCCTGGGTTGATGAGAAGATTGATAGCACTGGGAGTAAAAATATGAGTGAGGTTAGAGAAGCGCAAGATGCAATAGGGAGTCCTGATGTTTTAGATAGCTCAGACACGCAAGATAATGAACAAATTGAATCAGCGGAAGCCTGTGCCATGGCATTGAGCCAGGCATCTGGAGCTGTTGCATCTGGAGAATCTGCCAATGATGCTGGTATGGCATTGTATGGTTCGAGTGTATTTAATTGGTAAATAAATTATATTTTTGTTGAACTGGATAGTTTAAAATCTGTCCTCTCAAATATCAGTGTCAGAAGCTGGAATCATTATATTGCCACATTCAGATGGTGTGGATGAAGAACCTATGGATGTTGATATGCTTGAACCAGAACAAGCTCCTTTGAAGTGGCCAAGAAAGCCTGGAAATCCACAATATGATTTGTTTGACTCTGAGGATTCTTGGTTTGACCCTCCGCCAGAAGGTTTCAGTTTAACTGTAAGAGGTTTTTTTTTTTTTTTTTTTTTTTGAGGGGGAAGGGGGGGGGGGGGGGGTTTAAATTTAATACCATTTTGATATTGTTTCTTTATGTTAGATTTATGCTTGATTATATATTCAACCTTTCATGTATTTCAGTTATCACCATTTGCAACAATGTGGGATGCACTCTTTACATGGATAACATCGTCTACATTAGCTTATATATATGGGAGGGATGAAAATTTTCATGAAGAATTTTTCTCTATTAATGGGAGAGAGTATCCCCATAAGATTGTCTTGGCAGATGGTCGCTCTTCTGAAATCAAGAAAACTCTGGCCGAGTCCCTTGCTCGGGCTCTACCAGGAGTTGTTTCCGAACTCAGGCTTGCAACACCAGTATCTAGTTTAGAGCAAGGAATGGTATTGATTTTGAACCTTTTTGTGTTTTGTTTCAATTGTGATAAGGGACTTGCATTTTTTGGTCCCTTATAGTCAATTTAAAAAGTCATGTGGTAAAAAAAAAATGTCATGTGATCTTGGTGTGTAGCATTCCAGTCACATCCTTTTTATAACCTTCAGTTGAAACATTTATATGTGTTGGTATTATAAAATCCTCTATTTTGGGAGTCTGTGTCACTTTCCCACATAAAATCCTCTTTTTTGGCCCTCTGTGTCACTTTCCCACATAAAATCTTCTATTTCAGGCCTTTGTATCACTTTCCCACATAAAATTCTCTATTTTCAGTCTCTGTGTTGCTTTCCCATGCTCACAGCAGGTCTTGACTGTAAGATCCCTTATCTTGAAAGTATGGGAGCAAGAAAGCTCGATAACATAAATAGAAGAAAAATGCTGTCAGATTAAAAAAAAAAAAAAAAGGGCCGTCAGGACTTGAAGCCTTTGGGATTTGTAGGACATTGCATTTCGCTCTAGGTGCTTTTCAGGTGTTTAAGCTTAAGTTTATTGCTTTAATATTAAATTCATACTAAACATGAATTTTTGAGGGAATACAAGCAAGTTTCCATGCTGTTCCATAAGCACTTCCATTTGTGTTTTAAGTTCTATTAAGCATGCAGAGAATTTCTTTTCTGAGAATGCATAATTCCCTTACAATCATGGGTTGTATTATGGATGCTTTCAAGCAGTTATTGTCATCCATGAGAATTCCATTTCCAGTCTCCAATTGCTTTCAGTGGAGTCTACAACATAGTCATAGCTGTGGGCATGTTTGTCAGAACATCAAATGATGTGAGATAAACTAGGTTGGGAAAAGATGAATTTTTCCCTTTTCAGTTACTCGGAAATATTACCCACGAGTTATTTGACATGTATCCTTATTTATCTATATTTATTGGGGAATTTCTATACTACTGAGTACTGTGGTATCATAGGCTCTATGTCATTGGCATGATTATCAGTATAAGAGACCCTGCAGTGCAGTTAAATACTTTGTCAATGCCATTTACATGTGGATAATGATTATTGATTACCATGTTGGTCATATTCACTCCCTGTGATTCCAATACAATAGGATAATCTCAACTTATTTTTGTGATTGTATAAACATAATCGTTGATTTGTATAATGATTCTATTATCGGCCAATTTAATTGGATTATTTATTGTTTGGTGTGCTGTCACTAAGAAGTTTCTCTGTAGGGCCGCATGCTGGATACAATGTCTTTTATTGACGCGCTACCAGCATTCAGAATGAAACAGTGGCAAGCGATTGTTCTTCTATTCATCGAGGGTCTCTCTGTTTGTAGGATCCCTGCACTTACTCCACACATGACAAATAGAAGGATGCTGTTTCACAAGGTGAGGACCCCCAAGACTTTTTGTTCCGTCTCTTAACATATTTATCTTATATACAATGAGAATAAAGATGGAAGTAAAAAAAAGCTTCAGACAAAAAATTTGTCGTAGATTTTCTTATCAGCTACATCAAAGGATGCATAGACTAATAATAATGATGATAATGTTGATGATCGCTGTGTCCATAATGAACCTCATAAATGTGGATCTTAAGTTTTATATACTTGATATTCACTGGCTTTTTTAAACAAAATCGTTAAGCTGTACTTGTGGGGTTGGTGTTGGCTAAACAGGTGCTGGATGGTGCCCGGATTAGTGCAGAAGAGTATGAGGTTATGAAGGATCTCATAATACCCCTTGGCCGAGCACCTCGATTCTCAGCTCAGAGCGGTGCTTAATGACAAGGATTATTGAACCGCGTCAGAAATTGTGCCTAGACGATATACGTGTTGACTGTTTATGAAATTGGGAGGAGGAACTAAACAATACCCATGTGTTAAGCATGTGTGTCACTAGTAAATATAATTTTTTTTTTTTCTCTTCTTTTATATTCTTCTAAATCAAATGTCACTTAACTCAAATGTCACAATATTATTTGGATACTTAATCTTTATGGTTATGGTTAATACGAGCTTTTTTTTGTATTTAATTTATTAATATTGTTTTTTGTTAAGAACTTAAGAGTGCGCTTATTTGAACCTCTTCAAAGCTTAATTTTTAAGTTAAAAACTCTTAATCTAAATACTAATGTAATACAATCAGCTCATGAATAATTAAACATGAGTTAAAAAAAATAATCAAGTATACAATTAAATCAAACAAGAAAATCAATACTCAAGAATGGAGTACAGTCAAAGATAAGTGGGAGTGATGATTACTGCAATAAATGTGTAAACTTAATATTTCAACAATAATTTTGAAGGTTGACTATGACAATGGCAGTTCGGCACCCTGTTTATGAAATTGGTAGGAGTTTGAAGGTTCATTGTACATGTTTTTTTTAAATATTTACAGAAATTAAATTGTTTTTGACTTTTTTTTCTTTGAGGATTGATATTGGTATTAAAGATGGTATATGTAGTATATATATATATTTTTTTTTATTAAAGGAGAGGAGGGAATCGAACTTAGGTACAAAGTAAGTAATTTTTCAGCATTTTCAATTGAATTATCCTACTAATTACATAATTTGGGATACCTATGAATATGGATATAGTAAAAAATAAAATAATAAAAATAATAAAAAAGATTTTTTATTGGAATTCTATTTCTTTCTTTCTCTCTCTTTTTTTTGTTCCTCGCAATTTAACAAATAAAATAGACTATTTCAGACTTTTTTCTCATGTCGTTACTAGCTACGAATCCAACTTTTTAAGAGTATGGAACCACTGTCAAGTATAATATAGCTGTTGAGTGAAAGAGGCTAATAGGAGTCACCGCTCCCATCCTATAAATCAGTCGAACGAACAAAGAAAGAGTGAACACCCAAAGTTATTATTTACTACATCAAAAAAATTCTATTAATGAAAAATGTAAATCCATTGAAAAATAAAAAAATATGCTGAAAATCAGAGAAAGAAGGTTTATTTTCCCACGTAATTCGTCTGTCAAACCAACGATTTTTTGAATCCTAATCCTAAAAAATCAACCAGCCACACACTAAGCAAACAATTATATTAAATGATTAATCAAATTTATTAGTATTAGGATGTGAGGTGTGGATTAGGATAAGGAGTAATATAACAGCACGGCTTGGAGCAACCTGCGAGCTTAATAGTCTTCATATTTGTTCATTAAGTTTTGACCAATTAGCATCAATAAGTGTCTTTGATTTAGACACGTTGGTTGTCTTTTTTTTTTTTTTTTTCTAAAGACACGTTGGTGGTCTAAAAGTGGGAAATTTTACTTCATATTTAGTGGTTATCACTTAAATTGGATTCAGTTTTCCTTATCAGGATGGATAAATGTCACTCATTTATCATAATAATAATATTTCCTGTCACTTTTTTGTAGCGAGTAAAAATGGCCTCAATCAAATTCAGAAGATGGGCTTGGACCTAAATCTTTAGCGGCAAAAGGGGGCTGTGGACAGTGGTATATCAACTTTTAACCTGGGCGCTCCTCTTCAACAACAAGGGCACCCTCATAAAAAGACAGAAATACCCTCCCTAAATGACATAATCCAACGCTATAATTATCTGGGATTTGTACTTTTCCTTTTCTATTTAATTTGGTTATGTACACTGCTAGAGAGAAATCTCTTCCAACCAAAATGTAAAAAATATTAATTAATTTAATAATAGATTAAATAAAAGTTAGTAAAGTAACTACATTGACAGGTTACACAGCTCAACAACACATTAATTTGTATCGCATTGCATAATTTCATTCACTAAACATGGATGACATGTAATATTTTCTATGGTGCACCGTCCACATAAAGAAAATGAAGATTTTTTTTTTTTTTAACAAAATGGAGATTCATTAATGAATTTAATGATAAGGAAATCAATTTATAAAAAGGCATAGAAATTATTTTGTGTAACCGATATATCGTTACGTAGTATAACTAATTCAACTTATTATAATATGAGTGAATGTTATTAATATTATACTCTACTAATATAAATATATCGTCTAATAATATCCTTATATATTAAATTAATTACATTACATAAGTGTAACAGTGTATCAGATACACTTAATAATAATTCTATAAAATAGGTGCCCATTTACAAATGTGCCAAAATCAAATGCTTTTGCCATTTGTTACTTCCCCACCTTTTTAAAACTCAACTACTCAGTGGCCAAAAAAAAAACTCAACAACTCAAGAAAGAGAGAGAAATTATAAAGTAGGTTTGAATGGTCAAAAAAGAAAGCCACAAACTTCCTACTTATCAGATTTTTTTAAAAGGAAAAATAAAAAACTTTACTAATATATTAATTTATTGACTTATTAATTAACTTCAAATAAAAAAATAGTGGTAATAATATAGGGTTCTTCTTTGACAGTCCACCACACAGCACCACCACCACACAAGAAAAGCAAAAATAAACAAAACACACAAACACAAACACAAACACACAAATCCAAAAGAGGAAATAGACCTAGATCCTCTCTGATCATGGATCTACGACTCTGATTCCGTTCTACGGTTTCGTTTTCAGATGATCCCTCCTTGATCTTCGTCAATTTCTGCTTCATCGGTACTCTTTTCTTCCTCTGATTATCTTTTCCTATAAAGATCTTTTCTTTTTTTTTGGTGTACTTTTTGAAATTTTTCTGTCGTATAATTGATGGTGCTTGTTCATTTCCGTTTTGGGTATTTGGATCGGCTTGTTTGGGTATTGGGTTTGACCGTCTAACCCATTTTTTATTTTTTGGATTTTTTGTTGGGGTGGGGGGGGGGGGGGGGGGAAATGATTGGTATTTGGGTAGTTTCTTTGATTTTGCTTGTGAATTTTGGTTGTATTGTTCGGTTTCTATTGTTGGATCTCTAATGTATAAGACTTGCCTTTTATTGATTCCATCTCATTTTTGAGGTTCATTAATTATCTTTTTGTGCTATACATAAAATTTCCATGCGGGCTTAACTTTACAAATATTGATTTCTGCCTATATGTATTTGCTTATTTTTTTTCTGCTAAATATTGAGTTTGGTCTTGAGCTTAAGCTGAGTTGATTGATCACAAATTTCCTATATTTTATATTTTATAAATCTTTTTAAAGCTCTTAGTTTGGATTGTGGAGGATGGGTATAGAAATGCTATTCGGATTGAACATGTTGCAGTTTCGTAGTCAAAATATTGATTATCATTGCTTAATTGATTTCAGTAGGTTGATGGTTGGTTTTATCAAGGAAACGGAATAAAGAGAGAAGAACACGTTGACAACGGATGGCTTCTGTGGGTGTGGCACCTACATCAGGCCTGAGAGAACCCAGTGGTCATGCTGTGGGCGTGGATAAGTTGCCCGAGGAGATGAATGACATGAAAATTAGGGATGACAAAGTACGTGAGCAATTGGTTTAAGTGTTTGTGTTTCTTCTTATCATAGTATTTTCTCGAATTTTTTCTTTTCTTGGATTATCAAATGTTTTCTGTTGAATACTCATGGGCTGCCTCACTGATGCAGGAAATGGAAGCTACTGTCGTTGATGGTAACGGAACAGAGACAGGCCATATAATCGTGACGACTATTGGTGGTAGAAATGGACAGCCAAAGCAGGTATAATATTTCTCTTTGGCACATTAGTCTCCAGGTGATGTGGACGACTAATATCTTTCTTTCCCATTTTTATTTTATTGCGAATTCCCTCTAATGAATTGTCTATCTTTTATAATTATAGACAATTAGTTACATGGCTGAGCGTGTTGTCGGGCATGGATCATTTGGAGTTGTGTTCCAAGTAAGATTCTAGTCTTTTTCTGTACAACTCACTATTGAAAATGTATGGCACTTCAATTCAGTAGCAATTTTTGTGTTGTTGAATGCTGAGTTCTTATGCTTACAGGCAAAATGCTTAGAGACTGGTGAAACTGTGGCTATAAAGAAGGTCCTGCAAGACAAGAGGTACAAGAACCGTGAGCTGCAAACCATGCGTCTTCTTGACCACCCAAATGTTGTTTCTTTGAAGCATTGCTTCTTTTCAACAACTGAAAAGGATGAACTTTACCTTAACCTGGTACTTGAGTATGTTCCTGAAACAGTTCATCGTGTGATTAAACACTACAACAAGTTGAACCAACGGATGCCTCTGATATATGTTAAACTCTATACATACCAGGTATGGTGTTAATGGAAGAATTTAGTGTGTCCACGTTTTTGAGGGTTAATGTTTTGGTTTGCTGATCTTTACCTCATTTTTTCCGTATTTGGCAGATCTTTAGGGCATTATCCTACATTCACCGCTGCATTGGAGTGTGTCATCGGGACATTAAGCCTCAAAATCTTCTGGTACGTACTTTTAAACTCTTATATCTATATTCCTTTTAATATATGGTTAACCATACTGTTGCAAGCAAGCAGCACTTGCCTTCATCTCTGTTTCTATGTGTGTATGTGGAGGGGTGGGGGTGGGGGTGGGGTTGGTTATGGTGTAAATAAAGCAGAAAAGCCCTAGTTAAATACCTTTAAAATGTGTACTTTATCGATTCATATTTTGTGCAGGTGAATCCGCATACCCACCAAGTAAAGTTGTGTGACTTTGGAAGTGCAAAAGTTTTGGTATGTTCTATTGTTTTTGCTGTTTTTTTTTTCTTGAAATTGTACTCATCTTGGCTTTTTGCTTCTGTTTGATTGGCATAAATCCTTAATACTGTATTATTGTTGAGCAGGTAAAAGGAGAGCCAAATATATCTTATATCTGCTCTAGATATTATAGAGCACCGGAACTTATATTTGGAGCAACTGAGTATACTACAGCTATTGATGTCTGGTCTGTTGGATGTGTTCTTGCTGAGCTATTGCTCGGACAGGTAGTTGCTTTGCGCTGTTGCACTTTCTGAAGTTTATGTTTAGTACAAAGCTAATAGAATGAAATTTTCTATTCCAACAGCCTCTTTTTCCTGGTGAGAGTGGAGTTGACCAGCTTGTTGAGATTATCAAGGTAATTTTAATATCTTTATCATTTCAGTATTATTCACAGCTCATTTTAAATATTAATTAATGGGTTAATAGGATTGTTTAGATGCTTGCTTTGGACATGCATTACTGTTTGTAATTACTTTGTTAAAATTGGATTCCATCTGATGTCAAATTCATGAGGCCAAAACTGGACTATTTAAGGCAAATGAGGCCAAAGTTGTAATATTTCAGGCTCATTTGGTAGTTTAAATGTAAAGTGACTGATATGCAAAAACATTTTGTAGAAGTGTATCTATATTCCTTTGTTAAAAATTACTCTTTTAGGTGCATTATTAATGTGCCCGGGTTGCTGAAGACTGTAAAACATTAATCTTGGTTGGTGATTGCCAATGATAGAGGGTTTTGTTAGATAGTTTGAGACAGCAGCCTGCCAAACATGTTTTATGCTTCATTTTAGATCCTGGTAATGATCTAAAATGAAGTCTGTGGATGTGTAGTTGTTTAATTGGGTGGAAAATGACCCAAAAGAAGCCTAACATTCCTCGTCTTGTAGTATCAATCAATGGGGGTGGTGCCTTGAACTGCAAGTCTGCAATGACTGTGCATGTTTGTTATACTCTATTCAAAAGATGACATCTTGAACTCCAATCTTTTATCATGGTGTTGACTGATTTCTTGCTTTTCTCTTGGTAGGTATTAGGCACTCCAACAAGGGAGGAAATCAAATGCATGAACCCTAACTATACAGAGTTCAAATTCCCTCAAATTAAAGCTCACCCGTGGCACAAGGTATTAGGAAGGAGATATCAATGTGTCATTTTATATTTTCTTTCACCAGACACCAAATTTATATCTGTTATTTCCTTAGATATTCCACAAGCGTATGCCTCCAGAAGCTGTTGATCTGGTTTCACGACTACTGCAATACTCTCCTAACTTGCGATGCACAGCTGTGAGTACATGAGTTTGTTTTCTGTCTGAATTGCCTTCTTTTTTTTTCTTATAAAGAAAACCCATTAAGAAAATGTCATTCTGTTATTATAAAAGATTCAGTCAGTTTCCTTTCCCTCCCCCCCCCCCCCCCCCCACACAAACCCCCCATTTTTCTTTATTCTTGTTAACTTGTAAGCTTTGAATTTTTCAATGATATTTCTGTATCTAATGCAGCTGGATGCCTTGACTCATCCCTTTTTCGATGAGCTTCGTGACCTGAACACCCGCCTGCCAAATGGACGTTTCCTTCCACCTTTATTCAACTTTAAATCTCATGGTATGATACTGTTTTGACTTTAAATTCTTTTCTTGAAAATTTATCTTCCTCCAAGCTTCATATCAAAGTTCTTACTGTTGACGTTGCTGCTGCTCCTATCAATCAGAATTGAAGGGGGTGCCTGTGGAGCTTTTGATGAAATTGATCCCAGAGCACGCAAGAAAGCAAGTCCCATTCTTGGCATCCGATTAGTGTGATATGTAAGAAACTGCAAGCGTGGTCCCGTATGGAAGCTATGTGTTCTCTTGGCCTGCTATTTGTTTCCATTTTATTTAATGTACCCATGTATGACCTTGTTTTGTAAAAGCAGATTTAGATGTATTCTATTAAAATCCTGTCTTGTCCAAACCTCAATGGGTATTATGAGTATCCCTCTCCCTGTATCCACCCCAAGATTGTAACATCACATAGAAGACAGACATCAGCCTTATCTAAATGTTTATCTGTGTATCTGTATTTCTAGGAAGACAGACCCATGTCCTAATGCTCTCTGAATTTGTATTTCCAATGTATTTGAGGTCAGTTTGGCAGTTTGATTTATTTTTAATGCTACACTGCTATCATGGTAGATGGAAAAAGCAATCCCCCTTGTATTCTAGATTGATTGATGTGTCGCAAACGTCAAGTTGGTTGATAGAGTAATCCTTGATCATAATTTCCATTTTCCAGTATGAGTACTGTGTCCAACACAACTTGTGGCTGGTAGTAAAACACCGATTCTCCTGTTGAGATCTAATTCGATCTTCATAGATTTCTCGAGATATTTTTTTACGAAGTTTTGTTATTTTTTTACTAAGTTTTGTTATGGACACAGTTTGGCAAATAGACATCCGCAGGAATTAGCTTACTATAAGAATTGATACTGAACATCCCGCCTATAATTGTACATGCTCCCATAGCAGTAACATATTTTGGTTCCGGCATTTCTAGTAATATGCTCATGCAGTCCAATTTTCTAGTATTATAGGCACTAAAATCTTACCCTCCAAAAAAGATTATATGCGTTTTCCATGTTCTAGTAAGACTAGTATTTGTTGCGGAAATTACTTCCAACTAAGTAATGACTGGTAACAATGAAAACAAGTGACAGCAACGAGAAACTAGAACCAAGGTGTAGTTGCTTAACTACACCAGATTGAGAAAAGATATATAGGCAACAAACCCTATTCTTGCTAAAACTAAATAAAAGGAAAGTTTAATTAGCAAAGGAAACTAATTCAAACCCTGTTCCTATTGGAAAAACCAATACTGATTCTAATTGAAATAGGAAACCCAAAAATTAGAAATAACCAAAACTATTATTTGACCTAAGTTGTCCTACATGGCTACATCAACAAGTTACCAAATTTATTCATTCTTCAAAGGGGATTTTCAATTAAAATCAAATTTTTATGAATAGATTAGCACAAAAGCAATATTAAAAAAAATTATGCCATTTAATTTGGTGGACCAAAACAAAAAGAAGAAATCTATTGATCGGAGGCCCGAAACCTATAAATAGAAAAGTCGAATGCGAGCGGGACAGAGAGGGAGAGAGTTGCAATGCCGTTGGGGAAGTATTACTGCGAATACTGCGACAAGCAATTCCAAGACACCCCATCTGCTAGGAAACGCCATCTTCAAGGTCTCCAACACCTCCGAGCCAAAGCTCAATGGTACGACTCCATCAAAGGTACATATATCCACTATCTTCCTTCGTTTTCTCAGCTACCAAACATACCCAATCTGCCTTTCTATGTATAATCACAACTCCGATTGCGTTTGATTGTAGATCCCAATCAAGCTTATACAGAGAGCTTCGGAAGAGGGGTTTGCAACCGCTTTGTCAATACGGTACCGCCTTCTTTCTTCTTCTCTGTCTAATTGCATTTTCTTTGACTACCCAATTGGTTTCATTACTTAATGAATAATGGGTTCTAGCCAGAGTTTGATTTTTATTTGTTTAGCCCAAGTAATTTCTTTAGGCATTGGAAGGCAGAGTTTGCATTAATATCTGGTTTAGCATTAATTTTGGCTTTGGCTTTACAGTTTTTAGTCTGTTTATTGATAATTTCTTTTTTCCTCTTTGCATTGATTATAGGGATTTTGCCAATATGGGGATTCTTGTAAATATTTACATCCTAAGAACAATCAGCAGAATACGATTACTCAAGTGGTATCAGGTAAAAATACCTGAAACAATTCTTATTTTGTTAATTTTCTAGTTTTCTTGGTAAATCATGGCACTCTACATCTAAATTCGAGTGGAGAAGGAATTAAATATGTTCTTAACATCTAATTTTAGCTGGAATGCGGTGACAGGTTTGATTGATAACAATCAGTCTTCAACTTTTCAAGGGAATCAGATGGTTGGAGGCAGCTCTTTGCCAGGTAAATTCAAATTATTTGGTGCTTGGACTTGAGCAGTTGGTGGTTGAGCATTGCTGTCTCATTTCTTGTTTTCAACAGACTTTATATCTGCTGTGAGGCAGTTGTGGATGTACACGGTCTTTTATTTTCTTAACTCCTATAATTAATGCTTTAATCCTACTACTTACTTGCCTTAATTTTTGCTTCACAGATGTGGTGGTCAGAGATAATATGGGGATGTCATGGGGAAATCTACCTCCGTCGCTAATGCCTCCTCCAGAGGGTGGATATCCGCCGCTTCCTTTTGTGGATTGGGGATAAGTCGTCTTTGTCTTTCAAACACCATTTATGTAGTTCTTACTTTTATCTGGTTGACACATTACTAGTTAAGTTGCATGATGAGTATGGATTGTCATTAAGAGCTTGTAGCTTGTGTTTAATATTATTGACCGAAACATGTTGCTCACATCATCCTTTAGAATGTGTTGTATCTTGTACTATAAAGTTCGTTTTTATCACCCATGGATATATGACAAGCTGCTTGTTTTCTCTGTATCGTGTCTGACTGTTTATGCTAGGACATGCACCTTTTCTAAACATATGCAGTTCCAAATAATTAGAAAGAATAGTCCATAAAAAGGAAAACACTAGCACAGTTATACCGTAAATATAACTTAGAGGAGTCACCATTGTGATAATTCAGATTGCATTCCAGAAGAATGAAATGCAGATGGTGTTGGTGTATTGTTTGCTACCTTTAGGTTACATCTTGTTCACTTTTGATGTTGACTGTGGATATTTCCTTGACCCGTTTGGTTGTGTTCTTTTCTCGGTGGGTAAAGATTTAGTTCCTAAGTTCGAGTCTCAATGTAATAAGAAAAAAAAAAAAATGCTACCCAACTAAAGAGATGGCAGTTAGGATTCATGTTGAGGATTTGAGGGTGTGATTCATGCCATGTCGCTGGCTAACAAAACCTTCCTTCAACAAGTACTCCATTCCCAAAAGCTTCTCACTATCAACTGTGTTACAAACTTTATTGCAACTGACACATGGTTTTCCTATCACTAACCTCTTAGTTTGTATAGCCCAGCTTAATTGTCTATTTGTCATAAACGAATGAGCTTGTGATTATGTAACCAAAAATGTTAAAAAACCTACTATTTTTCCAATTTTTCTTTTTCTGTAACTCCCTTATTTGAGTACATAGTCATACCACATCACGCACTGAACGCTACACTCCCCATAGTGGCAACTCTTTTTTTTTTTTTTTTTTTCTTTTCTATTCCTCCCCATATTTGAGAAGATTATTTTACACAATTTTTGGAAAAGAGATCTGCATATGCAGGAGCAGGACAAGAACAATTCTTCAAAGACTTGTACTTACAAGTCTCCATGTAACAACCTGAGCTACTCTTCATGATATCCATGTCCCTCCTAATCCGAAACCTTAACTTATCAGAATCATTGGACGGTATATAAGTAAACTACTACTTGCTTCCCTTCACATCCTCACCAAAAAGCTTAAAACCATACAAGTAGTTAGTTGACATATTCCTAACACAAATTATAAGTTTACTGCTTGCTCCCGTAAATTAGGCAAGCTCTTGCTTCCTGCAGGTGAAGGGATTGGATGGAGATAACTCTGACATAATTTTCTAAAGATTCATTCAATTGACCAATGTAATAAGTCTTTCTTATATTTTCTCGGCAACCAAGCAGAGAATTGTCAACTTCATATATGGCACCTGATTTTATCGTACTGCAATGGCCTATGGTCTTCTCTTTCTTAATTTTCGTTTCTTCTTTCTGAAGAACATAGGAAGGAAAGGAGGTGGTTACACTTGGAACTTGAAGGTTGAATTTGGGAGATGTGATGGGAATAAGTACCAATCACTTGGTCTACTCACCCTGCCGTACGTGCCGGCCCACCATATATGGACGCGTAAAAGACTTCTTATTACCACAAAATTTGGTACATTTTTTAAACAATATGACAGAGTATAGTTTTTAAAAGCAGAGACTCCTCTCGTGCTTTAGCATGGGGTTGTGTTTATTACCCTTCTAAATTTTTTTAAAAAAAATCTGTTATAATTAATTAAAAATATAAAAACTAAAAACAATTTTAATTTTAATTATCTCTATTCTCATCTCCCATCTCTTTCATTCTGCTACTCTTATTCCCATTTCTCGCTTTGATTTATTTTTTCTTTCTGAAAAACCATTAAACAGAAATGTTAATTATCAGAAGGGCCCTCAGGTTCCTATTATGATTGTCACTTTGGAATATTCAATTGGTTAATACTAACTAAACTTCAGTGTCAAGTAGTCTACTTAAGAGTAATAGTGGTCAGAATTACTTCAAACATGGGTAGCAGTTGATTCAGAATATTTGAGCCATCTTATCCCATCAAAAAAGAAAAAGAAAACTATAGAACTTTTTAAGATTCTCATACATTCCAATATTGTGTCTATTTGTCATTACTTTATTCTCATATCAAACTCCAAGTCCAACTTGCCTCTATTTGCAAATGAAGGTCTTAAGTCTTAACTAACTGAAGATCATGATAGAGACCAATAACTGTCATCAGAATCCAACTTCTGTTTACCTGATTAGAGAGACTTTATCCATCCACTAATCTAAATGTCAAAGGCACTAAACTTGGCTTCTACATAGTCAAAAGAGCTATCACTTTGTTCTATAAATGACCCAAAATCTATAATTACTTCACTCACACAATTAAGCCAAATCAAGCTTAATCAAGCTTAATCAAGCTAAATCTACACTGAAAACATGAAGCTCTCTGGGGTTCTCACTCTTCTATTCGCTGTGCTTTTAGTGTGTGTCATTGTTTTGGTCCAAAAAAGACACTATGGTCCTACAAAGCACACACATGATTTGCACATAACATCTAGAAAATCAAAATCAAAATCTCCACCACCACCTTATAAGAATTATGAGGTGGGGGTTTATAATGTGATGTCATACGGTGCTGTGGGAGATGGTGTCACAGATGACACTGAAGCATTCAGTAAGACTTGGGACTCTGCTTGCCAAGCCGATACTAAATCTGGAGAAACAGTGTTTCTTGTTCCTAATAAATATTCCTTCCTGATAAAACCCATCATTTTCAAGGGTCCTTGTAAGTGTAGCCTTGTGTTTCAGGTAATGTTTTGGCAATATATATCGATCCATGCATTAAGTAATTTATTAATTACTTATGTTACAAGCTAGCTAGTTATATATTTAATTAATTAATATTGTATGTGCATATATAATATTATAATTGCTTATTGGTTAATTTTTGGGTGGTGTCAGATTGATGGAAGTCTAATGCCTCCGGATGGACCCAAGAAATGGCCCGAAAAAGCTAGCAAGCAAGACTGGATGCTCTTCAAGGAAATCAATGGAATGACAATGCAAGGGTATGGTCTTATAAATGGGAGAGGAGAGAAATGGTGGGACCTGGCCTGCAAGCCTCACAATAAAGTAATGTTAAATTAAGTGCTAGCTAGCTCATTTAAATATTTCTTCTTTTTTTGTAATTAATTAATGAATTATCCTATATTGACAACATTTTATGTGATCAATGAAACTCCAGGGAGCAGGTGGTCCATGTGATAGCCCATCTGTAAGTACAATTACAAACAAAAAAATTTAATTATTGATATCGGAAGCATGAGTTATTCTCTATAAGGACTTGTTAATTAAAACATCTATATATATATATATATGATATTTTAAATAATTTAATTAATGCATATATGCAGATCATAAGGTTCTCAAAAGGGTCAGATTTGACTGTTCGAGGACTAAGGCTTGAGAACAGCCCCAAGGTTCATATTCGTTTTGGTAACTGTCAACGGGTCCATGTAGAAAAGATTAGCATAAACGCACCCGGGGACAGTCCCAACACTGATGGAATCCACATAGAGAACACAAACAATGTCAGAATATACGATTCACTCATTTCCACTGGTAAATACGTACTAATTAAATAATATATATAGTACAATTTATGACACATATATATATCTGAAGAAGGAGCTAGCTCATTCTATATATCTCTTCCTTATAATTTCATATATATATATATATATATATATATATGCAGGCGATGATTGCATCTCCATTGGAAATGGTTGCTATAATGTGGATATTCGAAACATGATGTGTGGTCCAGGTCATGGAATCAGGTATATGAGTAAATATATATATATATATATATATATCACTAACATTGATGTGAGCTAGCTTTATAGTAGAACGTACGTACTTGTTAAAAATGAAATGAATCCTCTTATATATCTTTACAGCATCGGTAGTCTTGGCAAAGGCAACTCGCAAGCCTGTGTGTCAAACATCACAGTGAGTGACTCAGTGATCAAGAATTCCGACAATGGCGTTCGGATCAAAACTTGGCAAGGCGGGTCGGGGGCTGTATCCGGAGTAACCTTCAAGAACATTCATATGGACACAGTTCGGTATCCCATCATCATAAACCAGTTCTACTGCCTCAGCAAAAAATGCCCTAACCAAACTTCTGCCCTGATGATTGAAAACATTCAGTACTCAAACATAAGGGGTACCTACGACAGCAAAAAGCCACCTATAAATCTTGCTTGCAGTGACTCAATGCCATGCACAAACCTCGATCACCCTTAGGGAAATAGACTTGGTTCCTGCTCAAGGAGGGACTCCAAACAACCCATTTTGCTGGAAGGTTTTTGGGATGTCTAGGAACACACTCCTTTCCACTACCCCACAATTTCCATGTTTGCTTGGTGGATACCCTAAGAAGCTACACCGCGATGAGGATAGATCATGTTCTAAGTACTAAACAATATCCGAGTCTTAATTATGGAACTTTTCTGTAATGCGGGATAAAAGATGCTAGATTAATATATACGAAATGTGAGACAGCATTCGATCTCTTGCATCTGCATCCAGCAATATTAGAGAACAACTTCTTAATTATGTGCTAAAATCCGAGAGTACGTACTCGCTAGTACTATACTTTTAATTATGAGAGTCCAGTTTTTTTTTTTTTCTTTTTTTAACATGTCCAATATATGTATCTCCGTTTAGATCACACATGTAAGGACATACCTACTCAAATAGGTACGTGTGTTACTTTTATTAGTAACGTGGTCTATAACGTGATCGATAAATGTTGTCATGTAGCAGTTACTCATGTATCTCAACTATTGTTAGTAGCTCTGATAATAGTTTGAACAACTATATATGGAGGATATATATAATCATTGGCAACTGTAATGCCCATATAGGCTAGGAAAGCTTGACTTTCTTTTTCATTTTCGCTTTATTTCTTACTTTTCCTCAAGTATGAAGTACCAAACGGAGCATAACCAAGCGGGGACAAATTAATATATATATGGGCACTCTTGGGTATTCAACTTTGAGTACTATATTCAATTATTCATCACTAATCACATGAGTTGATCGATGAGCTTATGATGAAGTGTACCATAAGAGGGAAGATGGTGAGCTCATGTGATCGGTGATGAATACAATGTTGGTACTCAAAGTTGAGTACTAAGCATTTTCCTTAATATATTGTTGGGTTGATAACGTACATGCGTAATAGATATATATATTAATGAAAAATTACAAAAGCACCCCCAACTATGACTGGTTTTGCATATTTTTTTTTGTAAACTTTTTTTTTTTGACACTTCATCACCAACTATTCTCCGTCCAACACATACACTAGCTGAACACACAGAGCCCCATCCATAAAAATAAAAATTACAAATTTTGTCTGTTATATATGCATATGTGGCCATTTTTTTTTAGAACCGGCCACAATGCCCTTAAATGACTTTAAAAAGATGCAGACCAAAATGCCTTTAAAAAATGACTACGTGGTACCACATATGGATAATTGAAGGAATGGGCTGGCTTTGTGTTGGACAGAGAAATAGTGTGCATAGTGTTACAAAATAGTTGGCGAGGTAAAGTGTAAAATTGTCATAGTTGAGGATGATTTTATAATTGTCCCTTTTAGATTAATCGCAATTTGTTTGTCAATGTACAAATCAGTATACGGTCAGGTAGGGAGGACCGGGAGGTTGAGACAGCCAGCAAACAAATTGATAAGATGCGAGTAGGCGACTCTCTCATCGAATAAGAAGATCGATGCGATGTCGTATTTGGTCTACTTTTCTAGCCGGCCCACAAATTCAGATCTCAACTCTCATCGTCGTTTACAATAAATTCCCTGGAAATTAAGCTTGGCTACGTCGTAATTTATTTTACTTATTTTTTTTAGCCGTTGAATGATATTCATATTAATTTATTTTACTTTTTAAAGAATAATACTATGACTTAATTATTAAGGTGTACATGCAAGTAATAAGTCATTGGTACGTACGACTGTACGTACTCGTATACTCATCAAATTTTTTGTATAAGATCACCGCTAGGCTGCATGTATATATATAAATATAGTATAGTGATCGAAGCATGCTATTGATATATAATTTGCCTCCTAATTAGCGAGTAATAATCACCCATGCATATCTCTATTTGCCTATTTTTTTAATCATGCTAGAATTCTAAGTTTGTATACTAAATTTGAATCTCAAAACATTAATGTTACAGCAAATGATTCATATATGATGGCAACAATTCAAGAATTTATTTTTGCCCAATGTTCAAGAATGGCAAAAATGTATATGTTTATTATCATCATGTGTTTGTGAGAAAAAAACTTATATATATATATATATATCTTCATGTTGTAGTGATGTAACATCTCTTAAAGGGAGAGATATATAGAGACAAGAGATGAGAGAAAGAGAGTTAGAGAAGAGAGTGAGCCAATGAGAGAGGAGAATGTCATGTCGTATCACATAAGAGATATATAAGTTATCGTGTTTATGAGTACAGAACTTGAATTTTGTCTTTACCTTTTTGTTTTTTTCTTAGCTACATGTTCTTTCTTCGGTTCAATTCGGTTGAAAAGTACGCACGTAATATGCTTGTAGTTTAGTCATATGCTTCTTTGATAGATTATTTTCCATATATGCAACTTCAACCAATTATACAAGCATATATGGCCGGGTGACCGCTCGTTTACGTTCCTAATTGAAGCCTTAATTAACTGATGATACAGACTAATAACTGTCAAAATCCGTGCCTCAGGCAGTTTAATTAATTAATTGATTAATTAATTACACAATAAATTTATGAGTAATCCATACATTTTTTAATGTCAAACAGAGAAAGAAGCCGAACCTGGCTTTCTACCTACTGAAAAGGCCGGGTTACTCAGGTACAGTATTGGACTGTGCACGGCAGACGGGAGCTTAATCTTCCTATAAATACCTTTACAATTTGAGAAAACATACACATTAATTAAACAATTGAAGCTTAAGCTAAAACCCTAATTAAAACATTAATTAATACCCAAAACATGAAATTCTCTCATGTTTTTGCTCCCCTCTTCTTTGTCTTACTAATCCTTCTCCTACTTTTCGTTCAAAACACATTTCAAAGCTCTACGAAAGATGAGAAACATGTACACAACTTCCACATGGTTTCTAGAAAATCAAAATCAACATCATCATCCAAACACTCATCCTCTGCGCCTGCACCTACTGGAGAGGTTGTTGATGGTGTCAAAGTCTTCAACGTAAGGAAGTTTGGTGCTGTTGGGGATGGTGTCACTGATGACACACAAGCATTCAATAAGGCTTGGAACTCTGCTTGCAAATCATCAACTACTCATCAAAAATCATCTTCGAATTCATGGGTTTTATTACTTGTTCCTCAGAAATATTCATTCCTTGTTCAAAGTATCATGTTCAAAGGGCCTTGTAAATCTCATCTAGTGCTTCAGGTAAAGTGTCAATACTAACGTGTTATATGAGTTTATTGACACATACAACATTTTGTTTACCAAATAATGTGGCCATATTGTTTGGTTAATTCAAATTCGAGCCTACATTGTGACTAATTTCTTTCTCGGAAATAAGATACTGAACGTATACTAACACATACATCATTTAGTGAATCAATTTGGTAACTCAATCTAGCTAGCATCATTAATAAAAGTACTGATGGGATTTTTGATTATGTGAATGATGATGATGAAAAGATTGATGGGAGAGTTGTGGCTCCTGATGGACCCAAGAAATGGGAAAAACGAAATAGCAAATCAGAATGGTTGGACTTCTATGGAATCCATGGCATGACAATGCAAGGAGGTGGTCTTATCAATGGAAGAGGACAAAAATGGTGGAATCTTCCCTGTGCTGGAGTAAGCTCATTAATTTAAGCCTAAGCCATTTTCATTAATTACTAATAACTTGGAGTTTTATATATAATTAATTAAGACCGTTTCTGATGACATATATTTCCTCTATCAATGAAACAGAAAGGAAGTGGTTGTCATGATACCCCAAATGTAAGTGATCATAATTAAAACGAGAAATTTAATTTAATTTCAAATTAATTAAGGAAATTAAATCCTCGTAATTTTCTATTATATATATAATGCATGCTGCAGGCCATAAGATTTTTGAAAAGCTCTAATTTGCTAGTACAAGGAATTCGAGTTGAGAACAGCCCCAAGTTTCATATGGCCTTTGATGATTGTCAAAACGTCCGCATAGAGTTTCTTAGCTTAAAGTCACCAGGTGACAGTCCCAACACTGATGGAATTCACATTGAGGGCTCCAACAATGTCGAAATTTACCATTCAATTATTGCAGTTGGTACTTAATTCTTTATTTCTTCTATATTTACCATTCCAAAAACCTCATTTAATCATAACTCTCTTTGGTTACGTACAATTAATTTAAATTTAATGCAGGGGATGATTGCGTATCATTGGAAGAGGGTGATTATAATGTGGACATAAAGAACGTAACTTGTGGTCCAAGTCATGGAATAAGGTACATAACCATATCGGATTCTAATAAAGAGTTCTGTCACGTTTTGAATTAAGTTAAAAACAATATGGGTGCAAGTACATAACTAATTACTATAATATATAGCCCCTAACAAAAACTCAAGCTCATTAGTTTTTAATGTCTTAATTATTTTTTGGGCAGCATTGGAAGTCTAGGGAGAGACAGATCCCAAGCCTGTGTAAAGAACATCACAGTGAGCGACTCAGTGATCAAGGAGTCCGACAACGGCGTCCGGATCAAAACCTGGCAAGGCGGGTCGGGCTCCGTATCCAAAATAAGCTTCAAGAACATCGAAATGGACAAAGTCCGAAACCCGATCATCATAAACCAGTATTACTGCCTCAAGGACCTCTGCTCCAACCAAACCTCGGCCCTCGTCATCTCCGACATCACGTACAAAAAAATCTACGGCACGTACGACGTCAAAACCCCGCCCGTGCGACTCGCATGCAGCGACTCGGTGCCGTGCACCAACATCACGCTGTCCGAGGTCCAGTTGCACCCGGCGGGCGGTGGCGGTGGCGGAGGAGGGGATCGGGTGGAGCTGGACCCACCGTTTTGCTGGAAGGCTTATGGGATGGTCCACCACACGCTTGTGTCTCCGCCGCTCAGGTCGTGTTTGTTGGGTGGGTTTCCGAGCAAGAATATATTTCTTCAACAAGCTGCTAATAAGCTCTGTTGACTCTTCACCATGTAGTCAAATGGATGCTCAGCTATATATAAATTAGGGGAAAATAATGCTTTTTCCTTTTCTTTTTTTTTTTTTTAATGTTTTCGGCCCTCCTCAGTACCAACAAAATATATATAATGTTATATTTCCTTTAAAAAAACAAAAATTGACCAAAAAAAAATATGGACTGCATTAGTTGAAAATCTGAATAACCCCTTCAAAGCAGGGACGTATCATGAATGATTAACATGTGTGTAGTACTAATTCTGACTTTCTTGAATATGCAACTGAACAACCTAAAACAACTTTTCAAATCCTTTTTACCAACTGAACAACAACTTGAGAGGCCATGAAAGTTGACTGGAAAATAAATGGTAATGTTTTTTACTTTTTTTGAGGAAAAAAAATATGGTAATTATTTAATTAAGGCCCTTTGAAAAAAAAAAAAAAAAAACAACAACAACAAGACAAAACAAACAAAGTACAAGGAATATTGGCCCTGCCCCTGTGTTATAAACTTATATATGTTGCGTTGGTCAACTTTCTTAGCTACGTATAATTTAGAGTACAACAGAATATATACGAAAAGTATAAAAAGGAATTGCATTAATTGCTCGTTTTTATGTCAACTATATATGTGCATGGCTCTTGATCACCCTGAAGCTCTGTTTGTCTTGTAAATAATAAGAGGGATGGTCGGTAGATAATGAAATCGTTTACAATTAATAACTTTTTGGAGAATTATATATATTTTTTAAATTTGATAAGTGAAACAGAAAATTTTCCTTGCTTATTGTACCTCTTCATGCAGTAGTAACTAGTAAGGGCACATATCAATGATATCACATCACCCAATAGTCAATAATACCCATTGAGTCACTGGCGGATCCAAGGTGGCAGGGGTCAATGGGGTCAATTGATCCCATGAACCCATAAATCTCTCTCTAGATGAAATTTTTTGACCCCATGGTTCATGGCTTCTCTTTGAAGTTACAGAGGCAAGAAATGGTGGAAGGTGTTTGTGAAAATATTTGAAAGAGGCAAGGAGAAGAAGAAGAGAGTGGATCATGTGTTTAGGAGGTGTGATTTTTTTTTTTTTTTTTTAACTTAGAGACTTGCGTTTTGATAATTTTATTTAAAAAACAAAAATTGAAAGATTTAACATTCAGACAACACACATATGTCGACAACCTCTTTTTGCCTTTCACATTGAGAATGAATAGGGCCCTAAACCCAAACCCAATTTGACTCTAGTCTCACCCAAACTCAATTCAACTCTTATGATGAAGCTCGCCGTCACAAAAGGTGTCGTCACCGTTGATTCTCACGCACTCGACTTGAATCTTGACCCTATAAACAATGATTCCTAAATCCACCACTGATTAAGTCATGAAAAATTTTCATCGTATAGAAGTTAGGATGAAAATAATAAAATTTCCATTGTATAGAATAAGGGAAAAAAATAAAATGAATGATAATATTCATGCAGTTCTTTAATTTTATTTTTTTTCCTAAAATACGATTTTAGATACTTCATGCCTAATTTTGTTGCATGAAGGCAGTCGAAGACCTGAGAATAATGTATTATGCAAGCATTGGTTTTGATAACCTCCTTGCGTAGCCCAACAGGCCAGGCCCGGCCCAGCCCAGCCCAGCCCATGAACTGCAAAATTTGATGACTGTTGAGACTGAAATGTTGTGTTTTCTTTTTTGTTTTGTCAGAAATGTTGTGATAAACCAAGCTATCCTTATTCAGCCAGACAGACGATAGAGAATGTGGCCGCAAACATGTGTCTGCAAAAGTAGAAAAAGGACCTCATCACCGGCCAGAGGCTATCGGTTAGTAGGTTGAGTTCCTTTAAAGCATTGAAATTTGCTTTCTGTTGACCTCGATGGTAATAAATTAATAATTTAATAAAGCCAAAAGAACAATTTATTAAAATAGTATAACATTTGTATTTCAATTTTTGTCTTCTTCAAGACTTCAACATCATATTTAGTAAGCAATAATTAGTATACTGGATAAAATTTCAATCTCAACATGAGGGTAATTTCTCTAAAGGAATATTAATATATAACTGACAAGGCTGCAAGCCACAGGGAGATCGAGAGAAACAATCTATAATTCAACCTGTTATGAAATGAGAAAATAACTTTATCAAACTTACATTTTTTTTTTATAATCTTATTTATGTATGTAAAAATTGAAAAGTTAAATAAATAGAGCGAAGTGGAGAATGAAGATTGGGTGTTTCGAAACTCATGACGTTGTATAAACAACTCTCTGATATGATGTTAGATAACCACTTAACTCCAAAAGTTTAAGCTGTTAGCGAAAATACAATGCATATCAAACTTACAATAACAACTTTCTAGAATGATTATATTATTATTATTATTTATTTCAGCTCTCTGCATCATGCTATGCAATTTTGGTTCAACATCAACAACCTGCCATTGGAATTAACTCTGATGAAAATGGTAATGAATGTGTATAATCATGCAAATACTAAAATGGGATCCATATAAATATCCTAAAGCAATACCTTTCTTATGTGAAATGGGTGTGTGTATAATCATGCAAACATCCCACCACCCAATCACTCTCATACCCTCTTTACTCCCTCAACTTTATTTCACTTGGCCGGCTGGTAGCATGCTGCAAAATCCTCCACATTCTTCCAAATAAAGCCAAACTCTCAAAATGGAAGTGGTCGGTTTCTCAACATTATTGTAATTTTAAGCATGGACCGACTTCAAAAGTAGCTATTCCACTGAAAATTCTTAGTATGAAAGTGACTTATTTACACTCCAACTGACTCTGCAATGTTACCCTCTAATCGCAATGTTGTGTTATCACTTGCAAGTTGCAAGTTGGTGCTCAGAGTCAGAGTGGTCACATATACAGCTTCACATCTTATGGTATACCCTAGCCTCCATTCAACTTCGTAACATCGTGGGGTACCTTGCTTCTATTTAACCCTATGATGCCTAGCTGATGACTGTGACAATTGCTCCATCAAAATCCCAGTTGGGTTCTTTGAATGTCAAAAGCTTGAACATAGCTATAGCTTAGCTAGTGGAAGTTGAGGCCTATAAACTCTAGGATAACATAGAAGTAACGTGTTCTATAAGTAGCCCAAAAATCCCTCATTCTTTTTGCTCCACATTGCATATCTAATTGAAAGCCAAATGCACATGAACATGGTATGTGCTCGGCTACTTCTTATTCGAACTTTCTTCTTCTCTTTTTGTTTCTTCTTTCCTCCAGTACATGGTAGACTTCAAAGTAACACCAAGCATGAGGATTTGCTTCCAATATCTCAAGTTTCATTGCCGCCTTCTCCTGTCCCTGTAGCTGCTAGCCCAAGCTACAATGCTAATTTAGTTCATGGCACCACTGTTTTTAATGTAAAATCTTTTGGTGCCATTGGGGATGGTGTTACTGATGACACACAAGCGTTCAAGATGGCTTGGGACACTGCTTGTCTAACTGAAGATTCAGAGGTTCTTGTCCCCAGTGGCCATTACTTTATGATACAGTCTACAATATTCACAGGGCCATGTAAACCTGGCCTCACAATGCAGGTAACTAATGAAGTTTTATATAATCTGAAATTTGATTTAAATTCTAGAGATATAGAAAAGTTGGTAACTTATTTCTTAACCAAAATCTGATGTGTGTTCATTGGCTGGCTGATGAGAAGATTAATGGGACACTAATGGCACCAGATGGGCCTAAGTCATGGCCAAGAAATAGCAGTAAGCGCCAATGGCTGGTTTTCTACAGAATCAATGGAATGTCAATGCAAGGAGGTGGTGTAATAGATGGCAGAGGACAGAAATGGTGGAATCTTCCCTGCAAGCCCCACAAAGTAACACCATTAGTTATATTTTGAATAATACTATACAAACTATATATATTAATTACATCGTAGACTACCTCTCTAATAGATGTGGAATCCGCTATTGATTTTATTACTTTATTTTATCACTCCGAGCGAATATCTCACTGTTTCCTTGTTATGTATTGCAACAGGGGAGTAAGGGAACAACACTGCCTGGTCCTTGTGATAGCCCAGCTGTAAGTGCACTGTCAAAATTCTTCTGAATTATATCTAATTCTAAAGTAACATCATAATATTATTTACAGATTAATTTTCTGTTGCAGGCCATAAGATTTTTTATGAGCTCCAATCTGACAGTGAGAGGATTCAAACTTATGAACAGTCCCCAGTTTCATTTCCGGTTTGACAAATGTCAAAACGTCCACATAGAATCCCTGATTATAAACTCACCTGCTCTGAGCCCCAACACAGATGGAATTCACATAGAGAACACAAACAATGTGAAACTATATAATTCAGTCATCTCCAATGGTAATCTGAACATTTACACAACAGCAGCCTCCAATGAGACATTTCTTCTCCACTGCACAATCTCTCAAAAGCTGACCCTGCTCTTCGGTTATTAATATTTCATGTAGGTGATGACTGTGTATCAATTGGAGCAGGTTGCTATAATGTAGACATTAGGAATATTACTTGTGGTCCAAGTCATGGAATAAGGTACATCCACTGCTTCAAACATTGTACGGATGGTTTCTAAAGTTCCATTATTCTCTAAATTTTATTCAACAGACTTCAACCCCAAATCCTTTTTCTTCCTGCAGCATTGGAAGTCTCGGGAATAAAAATTCCCGAGCATGTGTTTCAAATATCACAGTTAGGGACTCAATCATCAAGCACTCAGACAATGGGGTTCGGATCAAAACTTGGCAAGGCGGATCAGGGGCTGTGTCAAGAGTAACATTCGACAATATTCACATGGACACTGTTCGAAACCCGATTTTGTTGGACCAATACTATTGCCAGACCAAGAAGTGCCCGAACCAGACCTCTGCAGTTCACATATCAGATATTGTGTACACAAGCATAAAAGGCACATATGATGTGAGAAGCCCACCTATGCATTTTGCTTGCAGTGACACCATGCCATGCACAAATCTCACTCTCTCTGAGGTGGAGCTGCTTCCTGCCCAAGAGCACTTTGTGTCAAACCCAATTTGCTGGAATGCTTATGGAACTATGCAGACCCTTACCATTCCACCAGCTTTGTGTTTGTTGCAAGGAGAGCCACAAATGTTGCCCCCGAATGATAATGATATGTGTTAACTAAAGTAAATTTAGATAGATAATCAAAAATCAAAGCTATTGTTAACATAATTATAAATAGTTGAGAGTAATCCAAAAATCTCATATATATATATAGTATATGGTTTATAATATTTCCAAGCTTTCTTTCTTTTCTTTTCCCTTGTGTTCTTCTTAATATCCAAGAGCTTGTCTGGTTGTGATAGGGTTAGATAATGGGTTTATACCAATCCAATTTACTATAATGGGTTTTTGAATTTTTGGTTAAATTCAAGATGTGTTCATGTTCAGCCCAATTTGAAAGAGTCTCTCCATGACTTTGTGAACGGAATACCTTTTGCAAGCAGTAAAGGCATGCGACAATGAGCATGCTAGGAGATTTGTGCTAAATCCTATTGATAATGGTAGGTGACTGCTACATGCGTTTAAAGCCCTGTTAATTTGAGCCTAGGATGATAATAATAAAACCAAAGACGAATAATAGAGAGTAGAATGTTGGCTCAATGAGGGACCATCAAGTGCCAGTGTAATACTGTTGCATAGGTCATAGAGGACCACATCACAATCTCATATATCTCTCAGTAGAGGAAAGAAACCACTGACTTTTGGCAATTCCAGATGCCACATCACAATGCTAAGTAATGCCCATTACTCAGAAAATAGTAGTTTGTCTAGTCATTTTGCATAATATCTTATCTCCATTCTTCATATCAAGTCAAGCAGTAGTGCTGCGCTGCTTGACATCCTCATCTTGGTCTCCTTATTCATTTCCAGGTGTTGCGATGTTCTGAGGCCGAGATTGCATTGATCTTTCAATTCATTTCAAAGTCTTTTGCTATATAATTGCATCCTAAAAAAGCAATTTTTTGCATTGATGCTTAAATATGTTTCCTTTTTCTACCTAAAATTAAGAAGGCAATGAAGGGTGGAGTAGGTTTTGACAATTAGAAAGTGGCACACCACTAATGGGATTTGGAGCCCAACACATGATTTGTGGGAGAAAACAAGGAAAAATAGACAAAAACTACAAAAAAAGAAAGGACATGGGAAATCTTTGATGCTTGGGGACCAGCGTATTTCAAAGTAGAAAACTAATCATCATCTCATTCTCAATTTTGGATTTTACATCTCAAGCCCATAACCATCTAAGCCTTTCATGAGTAAACTACAAGTTTCATGGCGGCTAGAGTCATGACACTTGCAGAAGCTGTCAGAATTTTGTTGTAGAGTTCTAATGCCCATGATATCTTTTGACTTTCTATTGCTTTGTTTTGGAGTCTCCCTTTTTTGTCAAGTTTCTTGTATATGGCTAATATAGTTATCGGATTTAGGTTCTTTCACTTACTCTACTTTTTCCTTTCGTTTATATAATATAACACTCGAGGGGATGGAGATCACACAAATATTAGCAAGCTCTATGAGCAAACTGGGATGTCATTCACAAACTGGATTTTGAAAAGTTTCAGCAAGTTTTCCGAAACCCTTCTGGAAAACATTTATGAAAATACATCATAAGAATGTTCCTTCGATGCAGTTTCCCTTAGATTACACTTTTTGATTATTCAAGCATTTCCATTAATGAAGCATCCATCCACCACAATAAATGCACGGACTTCATGCTAGCATACAATCGCGCTCTTTGGCATGCAGGTGTGGTTGGATGATTTTGGAGTACTAATATAATGAAGCAAGTACCTCTAACAAGGAAGCAGCAAATTGCATTTGGGTCTCCTTGTCTATGGTCAAGAAGAGGGGCACATGCACAAAGAGAGATTTAATCCCATTTTGCTCTGCAAACCGAAGGGAATGGTAGTAGACATAATTGCAAACAAAGCGGCCTGCATCATCTGAGGTCATCACCTCGTAACCCTTCTTTGCCAAGGCCTTGGTTATCTCCTCAACGGGAAGAGAAGTCTGCACACAATCAGAACATGAAATCCTTTCAAGATTGATGAAAACGAGGCACGTTGTAGTCATGCATTATCATAATCACACTAAATTACAAAGTCAGACTTGTGAATCAACCATCATTATAGTATTGCTAAATACCATTATGTACCAGACATACGGTGAAGGTATAATCAGCAGAATAATGGCAACATATTGAAGCTTTCACATTTTTCAAATATTTAAGCAACATATATTTGGTCAATTGTGAAAGTTTCTAGACACAATGGTCCCCATTTAACAGAATACTTTTGAAGTTGTACTACCATTCAGGGTAATCATCACTTCACGGTTTCCTTTGTTCACCATGCACATGAAGGCCTGTCTTCCAAAATGTGCTTCCATGCCATCAGGCTACTCCAATAAAGGAAAAAAAATGTCTATGCTACCCTTTGCATGGAACAAATTGAACAACAATCCAGGCACAAAAAGATCACTCATGATTGCATATACTGCAATATAAGGGCATTGAACAATTAAGAAAGTGCTTTAAGGTATAAAGCCAGCCTAGTTTTAAAGACAAGTTCAGTCCAAAGCAGGTATCCTTTAATTAATTATGATAAAATATATGAGGTCCAAGAGAAAATACTATAAATTTTTTGAAAACATATAATAAAAGAATCATGGTCACCCATTCTACCTCTCGTATATGTGAAATTCCACCATCTGAAGGAATAATGGGTACTTTCTGCAAAAAGACAGTAAAAGTTAAAACAAAATCTGAAAAATTTGGACCCCCATGTCAAATAAAATCCCAATGCACCAGAGAAAAAACCCTTAGAAGTTCTATCTAACCTGAGGCTTCCATCCCAACTCATCAGGGCAACGAAATGTAGCTTCATTGACAGCTTGATGCTCAATGGCAAACTTTGTTGCACCACTATTAACTCCAAAGTGTACCTAAATAATATGGTTGAAATTTATAAAGGGTTACATGACCATGAATACATATATGCGAGTACTACAATCATACCGATGAAATGCTCTCAGGTTGATGTTATTGGAAGAAGCTCTGTTATTTATTTTAAGTTCTAGAATGTAATTCTAGTAAAATCTTTAATATATGGTGCAACATATAGAGAAACATATGGAAAAGGGCCAATCATGATATCTATATCCAACTCTGATGTTATATATATTCTTAGAGCTGTATCCAGTTCCTATATAAACAATCAGAAGCTTTATTTAAAGGAGAAATGAGAAACATATTTTAGTCTCAAGTACTGAACCCGGACCATGCTGATGTTCTTAGAGATGTAGGAGTTTTTTAAGTCATTAACTAATTACATATGCTTTTCTGATCAGCCTCTATATCTCTAACGTAAAGACAGAAAGAAAGGGCACTTGAAAAAAGTGTGATTCAGCAATATACATACAAACTGAGAAGCGATTTGACTAGACTTGAGAACAACTGACCCAAATAATTCTGCTGGAATTTGAAGAATCCTTCTCACTGATAGCAGACCGCAATGTCTGGTATAGGGGAACAAGTGCTCCTTGTCCTGCAGTCTCAAGAATGTTGCAACTTCCAAGAACCAGACCTTTTGGTGAACCCTTCTTCTTCACATACTCTGTGAGATTACTGACAATTGTCTCAGTTGGATTCTCTGAAACTCCATGGAATTTCTTAAAACCCGTCACATGAATTGTTACTGTTGGAGGCCCTTCGGACCCCATTTACCAGTTATTATGTAGTTGAGGTATGTGTTATAGCATCAAATCAGAAGAAATATCTAAGTACCTGCAACAAACAACAGGAAACGAGTGAACAAAATGCAGGGCCACAAACACAACATATAGAATTAGGAAGTTTCCATGTCTACCATCAACGTACCTCCCCAATTTGATGGACTGTTGCTGAATTTTCATTAGGTCAAGCAACAAATGAATTTCATTTTAATCATTGAAATAATTCACAGCTCTTAAATTTTTTATATACAAAGCACATTGCTTTCTTATAGGCGAAAGCTAAATCCTAACAGATTCATTATATCAATGCTCTTCCTTGAAATCATGCTCATAGCATAGTACTAATATAGCTAATACCATGATGTAACAGTTAAACAATTATACGAATGGATACTGCCAAAACAGTTAAATTTAAAACAATTAACAATAATCTAGAAATTATAACAGCAACAGTCGTTGAATCTATCGAGTTCTGTTGAACCAGTCAATGAAGCCAATTTTCATTTCTTTTAGATAAGCATCTTATTCTTTGTCACCTTATGAGACTGAAAACAAGTTTTGATTTGAAAAACCAAAGGGAATACAAAGAATTGCAAATCCCCATAGCCAGAATCGTAGAGAAAGCAGCTACCAAATGAGAAATGGTTGTGTATAAAGGCAGAAACTAAAACCAGCTGACAAACAATAAAACTTTTGAATTGAGGAGAAAACAAAGAACCCAGTATCTGACACCGCATGAAGATCAAACAAAACAAGCAATCGGATCCTAAGACACGGACAAACAAAAGCAGATTAGACCCAGATGAAAGCAAAGCCATCTTAACCCAAAAGTAAAACAAAAACGCAATTGGAATGAAACTGATCAGACACCCAGATGGTGATATATGTGGAAAGACCCAGAAATATATCTACCTTGAAAAACAAAGCCTTGTAATAAAAACATGTACTGTTGTTGTGAAAATTATATCAAAGAATTGAAATAAGAAGAGTTTTCTTGCCTGAATCTTCACGGAAAGAAATATGCCCCACCCACCAGTCTTATCCGCTCAAAGATGATTTATTTACAACAGATTGAGAGAGAGAGAGAGAGAGAGAGAGAGAGAGAGAGAGAGAGAGGGAGGGTTATGTTAAAAGAACGTGTTAGTGCCTTAGGCCTTCCACTATGCACCGGATTTTGTGACCCAAAAACCCATTTTGGGCCACAAATGGGTCACAACTCTTCACTACGGGCCGGAATGTGTGACCCAAATGCAAGTGTAACCCAAAGTGTAACTCAGAAGTGGGTTTCATGTGTGACCCAAAATGGGCTGTGACCCAAATGAGCTTTAAGCCCACGTGAAGGAGTTGTGACCGGTTCAAGGCTGAAGACAGAGGTGGGCCCCGCGCCTGACAAAGCTGACGAGCGGCTGCTGTTGGCTGACGCAGCTGTCGGCTGACGCAAGCGCACTCGGAGTCCACGCTGCCTCCCTTCGTTCGTTGACGCGTGGCTGCTGCTGAAACTCACCAACGGTCCAGATCGGCCGACCGTTGGTGATCAACGGCTGCTGCGTTTTGGGCTTTTTTTTTTTTTTTTTTTTTTTTTTAGATGGGCCGGGGATGGATCTAACGGCTGGGATTAATGGACCGTTGATAATCAACGGTCCAGATCGGCCTTTTCTTTTTTTTTTTAAACAAATATTTAATAAATCATTTAAAATATATATAATATCCGAAAAATTGCCAAAAAATTTCGAAAAAATTTTAAAAAATTCCCCAAACCCTCCAACAGCTATATTTTCAAGGATGTCTATATATATCACACAACACTCATATGGTTTCATCACAATTTACAACCTTTGTTTACCAAATTGATTGGAAATTTTTTTTTCTTTGTCATGGCTCCAAGAGGAAGTGCTTGGGTGGTAGCTGAAGATGAAGCCCTAGTGATGGCATACCTAGAGAGGTCTCCCGACGGTTGTCTTGGTGCCCAAATTAGAGCCGCCATGCTTTGGGAACAAATTTATGAAATTTTCAAGCGTAACATGGGGGGTGAAACAATTCGTAAGGTTGGCGGTGTTAAAGCACGATTCAAAGATATTGCGCGTGATTGCAACAAATTTTATGCTTGCTTATTGGAGGCCGAGCGAATGCGTGCAAGCGGTGCAAATGATGCCAATGTGGTAAGTTTTTATGCATTTATATATTTGCATGATTATTTTTTGTATCCTCCAATTATCAAGCATATTTATATATTTGTATAATTATTATATGTTTTGTTTATAAATGAAGCATATTTATATAATGGTATTACTATTTTATTGTTTTGTATATGTATCAAACATATTTATATATTTGTATGATTATTTTTGGTTGTGTTTATAAATGTAGCATATTTGTATAATGATATTATTATATTGTATTTCCACTATTTTGTTTATCTATCAAGCATATTTATATATTTGTATGATGTTGGTTTTTGTTTTGTTTATAAATGTAGCAAATTTACTATTTATGTAAGTTATGTTTGCATTTCCACAAGAAAATTTATATATTTTTATTTTTATTTTATTATTGTAGTTTACGCAAGCACTTGAAGGCTTTCGAAACAAGACTGGATTCAAGTTTCCATGGGTGCACATTTGGGAAAAAATAAAGGAAAGTGCAAAGTATGCTGCCGTTCATGCTCCTGTTCGGGTTAGTGATTCAGAGACCCCCGCCACCGACGATGCCGACACTCCCGCCGATGATGATCCCGAGGAGACCGATCCAGTCATACCACTTGGCGAGGACGAAAACCCACCACCATTCCAACCATGCGGTTCCTCGCGGCCAAGGCCACCAGGGAGAAACCATGCAAAACGGGCCAAGGCAGCCGAGCCCGTCCAAACTCATATGGTTGAGGCAGTAGATCATTATAATGAAAATTCAAGGATTTTCATACAAACGAGAGTTGACAGAGAGCGTGCAAGGAGTGAAAGAGACGCCGCAAAGGACGCAAGAGAAAGGATGAGGATCGAGAGGCAGCTAGAATGGGAAGAACAAAATATTATGGGCCAAGACCTCTCCAAAATGAATGATGGGCAACGGATGTATTGGGAGCAAAAGATGGCTGAAGTCATTGCAAGGAGGCAAATGCGTGCTAACCACCATTCGGAGTCCACTCCATCTGGATACTACCCGGATCTTTCCAACCTCACTCACTCAAACCAGGGGTACCCGCCTAATAATTAGAATTAGACCTTGCTCTTCAATTGTGTTTTTTAGTTTGAATGTTAATCTTGTTTTAAATTATGTTTGCTCTTTAATTGTATCCTTTAATTTGAACGTCAATCTTGTTTTAAGTCATGGTTTGCTATTTATTCAATTAATGTTTGCATTTCCACCCAACATTGGATTCTCCCTTATTAACCACAGACTGATGCATGCTTTACAGTAGATAAGACTGATGCATGCTTTACAGTAGATAAGACTGATGCATGCTTTACAGTAGATAAGACTGATGCATGCTTTACAGTAGATAAGACTGATGCATGAAATGACTACACCATCATAAAGCAAATGAATGTGGACCATTCATTCGTTATCTCAAATGCAAGTGGTTTCAGTATAAATACCACTATATTTACCATGTTACACTCAATCTTATTTCAGGATCATTTCTCATTCCATAAACACCCAAATGAATACTTTGTATGTGTATTCATCCTCCTCCTCGTCTTCGGACTCTGATGCTGAATGGGATAGGGAAGAGGATGGAAGGGAGATGGTGGGTAAGTTGATTGTGTCAATGGGTCATACCGTCGTCGCCGGTACACCAAGGCATGGCGGTACTTCTTCAAATCGCCGGTACACACACCGGAATCGAGAAGCCGCCCACGAACGTCTCATGGACAACTACTTCATCCCCTCGCCAATCGAGGACACCGTGACTTTCCGCAGGCGATACCGCATGCACCAACCGCTATTCAATAGAATTCTCGAAGCGGTCTGCCTCCAGGATGAGTATTTCCGGCCAACAGTTGATGCCGTCGGTAGAGTGGGTTGCACACCTCACCAAAAGGTGACTGCAGCACTGCGGGTGATGGCATATGGCATTCCATATGATTTGGTCTCAGAGTCAATGACCATTAGCCAAACCACCATACGACAATCATTCTTGAAGTTCGTGAGAGCCATCACTGACGTCTTCGGACCAGAGTATCTCCGGAGGCCTACTCCGGCCGATTTGAGGAAACTTTTGCGAAAGGGGAGCCGTAGAGGATTTCCAGGTATGATTGGTAGCTTGGATTGCATGCATTGGGTATGGCAAAATTGCCCAATGGCCGAGCAAGCTGTGTACCGTGGGCATTATCGTGTCCCAACAGTTATCCTTGAAGCCGTTGCTGGGTACGACACGTGGATATGGCATGCAAATTTTGGTATACCTGGGTCGAATAATGATATCAATGTGCTGGACTGTTCTCATCTCTTTGATGATATGATTTCCGGCCGAAACCACAGGGTGAAATTCACTGTGAATGGGATAGACTACACCATTCCATACTTTCTTGCAGATGGGATCTACCCTCAATGGTCAACTCTTATCACTACATTGCACAGTCCCGTTCTTCCCCACCATAAGTTGTTTGCCGCTCGACAGGAGGGATACAGGAAGGATGTGGAGAGGGCGTTCGGAATTTTAAAAGCCCGGTGGCAGATTATAAAACGACCTGCTCGTTATTGGCGTCCGATTGAGCTTGGGTATATCATGAAGGCGTGCATAATATTGCACAATATGATCGTGGAGGATGAGCGCCCTGAGGATGACGGTAGGGATGACCCAATAGACCCAGAAGCGAGCACTAGAAGGGCAGAAGCTGAATACGAAGGTGTAGAACCATGTCCGACCGGTGCCGCTCCATCATCATTACCTGAGATGAATGTTCGTCGGAATTTGCTTAGGGACCGAAATGTCAACGAATCCCTAAAAACTAATTTGATTGAGCACATCTGGATCCGAGAGGGGAACCCACCACTTGCCCCAACATATTGACGTGGGTGTCAATTCTTCATCATCGGGCTCCGAATAAGAAGTTCGATTCATTTTCTGTCATGTCGAATGCAGTTGTTGTTGTTGTTTTTTCTTTAAATCATCGTATTGTTCTTGTTTTTCCTTTTAGTGATCATGTTGTACTTGTTTTTCCTTTAAATCATCGTGTTGTTTTTCTTGTTTGTGGTTGTTGAAGTCCCGATGTTGTAAGGCTTATGTTGTCTAATTTATGAAATTTTCTTATTTTAAATATATTCAATATTGACCTTATTTTAAAGATCTCATTAAAATAAGATCACTACAATCATTTTTATTATACTTTAAATTTAAAATTATCAATTAAATATCACTTAATCAATATTAGGCATATTTTAAATATGTATAAAACACTGTGACCCAAAATGGGTCACAGCACCATAAATGGGAGATTTGGGTCACAGCACTATTTGTGACCCAAAATGGGTTTTGGGTCACAAAAAATGGCTTTACCATAGTGGAAGGCCTTAGTGGGAGGGTCACTATCAAACAACAAAAACAGCGTAGATGTACATGTTTATGGACTTATATAATTATTAACAATATTTAATTGTTGTATAATATTTAGTAATGAGTCTAATGACGGACTTTGGATTAGCATGCACCACAAATTGCATACATTCTTTATTGGAGTTGGCAAACTGTAGACTGTAGAAGACACTTTCTTTTTCTTTTCCCTGGTTCTCTCTCTGTTTATCCAATGATTTGTCGTTTATTGTTTACTGTGTTTCGGTCCTACCAAGAAGAAAAACTTAACCCAATGGTACTACTTCGAGTTCTATTTTGTTTTCTTTTCATAGGATCACATGTGGGTTTGTCACAGATTTTACCATAACTAGTTTTACTGTTTTACATCATAATTTAAAGGTTTTTCCTTTTTTGGAAAAATCTTTATAAGATTTGTATTTTGTAGTTATCAAAACCACTAGAAAACTTACAGAGGGATCTTATTTTTTGTTTAAGAGAAATCTCCAAGCTAAAGTCTTTTTATAATAATTAATCACGTAATTTTTACATACAGAATAACTGTAAAATAGACTTATAAACACCATTTTATCCAATAATTAGTGTGCATCCAAAGTTTCAATAATTGGATAATTAAAATTAATGGGGTTGGTGGTTATTTGATTGACACCTTCCAGCCTATACTCCTGGTCAGTTGGTCCCTTAAGAGTTCATACAATAACATTGAATTACACAATAAATAATTAAATAGCATTCGAGAGAGACTGTGACAGAGTTGGGTGTAAATGGGCTATAGAGATCTAAAAAAAACTACACCCAACCCAAACAATTGGGTGGGGTTTCCTTCCAGGCCCATCACAAAGCCCTGATTTTATATTATTTCTTTTTTATGTTTTTTGATAAAGACAAAGACCCTGATTGTAAACAAACGACAAACTATGTGACGTACTAAGACAAATAGACATAATGATGATGTAGTACAGACCAAATCTAAGAGTCTAAAGATACGATCATATCACAGCCGTCAATTCCCTTATGCACTTAATCATCTAATGCGCAGCCGTAGGATCAACAACCTTAACCCCACTCCCAGTCAATGACAGAGTGACAGTTTATCTGCTGCACCCAAAACCTTCATCTTTGGTTACAACCGTCCTCCATATTTTTCTACTGAGAGCACACGCTCTCAGAACCTTAAAAGGGACCACCTTAAACCTGAGCTGCTAAACAGGTTGAAGGATGACGATGATGTCACTTTCAGCTGTCTCTGCACCTTATTGGGAGTCCTCAGTTTCAAGGCCAGTCCATCTCTGTTCCAGTGCTTTCCAGTTCTCTTTTGGGGTGCGTTCTCGATCATCAATAGTTTCTAGAATTTGTATGTATGTATGTCTGCATTTGTACTTTATCTCTGTTTGTGTGTATGGTGTTAAGGTTATGTTTCGTGAAATGGTGTGTTGTGGTTTCTGTGAAAATTGGAGGGAGGCAGTGAAAGTTTTGGACTTTTTAGACCGAAAAGGGAGATGGGTCTAGTAAATTTCAGCAATTGGTGTTGAAGTTGAGTTCAGAGTTTAAATCTAAATACGCAGAAAGGAAAAAGTGAAATGAAAAATGGAAATGGTCAAATTTGTTTTCTTTGCTTTTTCTTGTGTTTTCTGGGAAACCAAGCAGAAGGTAATGAGAGACAATTTCTAAGCATTGTTTTTTAATATTCTAATATGATGCAGTACTCAGATAGGAAAAAGAAGGACTTTTGTAAATGGGTGATGAAATTTTCAGTTTACGCACCATGAGTGTGATCTTGTTTGTTGATATATTAAACTTCTAAATTCCAAGCACTGAATTTGGGACCAAAATATATCGGCAGGTCTTTGAGGAAGATGTAGGAATGTCATTATGGTTTGAACTCTAGGTTTTAAGGTTATGACATTTTTACCATCTTCCTCTTTTTTTCTCCTTTTCTTTTTAAATATATAATGAAATTCATTTTTGGTCTCATTAGATTTCTAGAGGGAATGAGAAACTGAAAAGAGAGATTTGGGGGAGATCAAAGTGTGTATAATTTGGTGATTTAATAGCTTCATTCAGTAGAATTTACTATTTCGGCATATATTTTTCCCCTGTATACTCTATGGATGGCAATTTAGGCCTGATTGGTGGGGATTCGGTCTGCCCTCTTTGCAATAAGCTAGGAGCCCAGGAATCCCTGAAAATCCCAGAGTGGAGATGGGCATGGACAGGGATAAGTTCATCCCTGCCTCATATGCATATTATATAAGTAACTTTATAGGTTCACCCCCTCTTTATTCCATTTTCTTTTTTTGTTTCTTCATCTTCTTTTCTATTTTAAACTTGGTTGGAAGTATTGTTTGGTGGTGTTTTTAGATATTGAAGAATGGTGGTGGTAGCATTGATAGTGTAGGGTGGGGACCGGTATCACTGCCCATCCCAGAAGTGGGAATGGGGCAGGGATGGGGCATAATTTCTAACTTTTCCAGCTCCGTACTGGCCGGTTGTCATCTGTACTATACTCCACGTTTTCCATAATATATGAAATTAAGGAAAAATTCTTTCTTTTTCCTGTTTGTATGCAGGCTCCAGCAAACTACTTCCAAACTCGGTCAGGTGGGCGAGTTGTGCTTCATGGAGGACCTGTCCATTTCTGCCGAAGATTTTGTGGCTTAAAACAATGGATACTTGAGAACCTACACCGTCAACAGCATAAGAGAAAACTTGGACCTATAAATGAGTATAAGAGTATTAAAAATCAAGTCAAAGATCATTTAACAGACTATTCTGATTCGACTTTATCACAACAAGGTATATGGTACATTAACTATAAAATTGGACGATGGTTAGTAATAACTTTCCATTATCAATTCTGTTCATAAAAGACTTGGTGTTTTTCAATTACTGCTCTTCTTTTCATGGTAAAAAATCTTTATAGATTCTAGATGGTGTAACTGCATATTCAAATGATGAAACCACAAAAATAACTTCACAACATGAACAAAGCTCTTTATCAAGTTTCCAACCACATGTTTCTGTAGAAGTGTCGACTACTTATGTGGAATCTCCTTCTATGCCACAAACACATTCCTCCAAGTTTCCCATTGAGTGTGGTGCAGGACCCTCACTCTGCATTGCAGTCATAGGAGCAACTGGTGAGCTGGCAAGGGGAAAGATTTTTCCAGCACTTTTTGCTCTGTATTACAGTGGCTTTCTTCCTGAGGTAGGATGACTTATATCTTTGTCCAGCTGGGTTTTTAACATGGTCTTAGCTAAAAGAAAAACTGGATAACATAAGAAAATACAATGATGATCCTGTTTGGCCATGAATCAAGTTATATAAAGTTGTTCTACATTTCATTTATGTAAAAAGGTGTTTCTTTCTCATTGTTTTAATTTTTGACTGCAGGATGTAAGTATCTTTGGTTATTCGAGAAATAATATTACAGATGAAGATCTGAGATCCATGATTGCTTCAACTTTGACTTGCCGTGTCGAGCATCAGTATGCTTCTTCTGTCCCCCAAATTCCATGTCATGTCTTCTAGTTTCATATTTTTTTCATATTTAATTGCATCTGTTTTCAAAGGGCCTTAAGTTTTTCATGTAGTAAAGATGTCTGAATTTTAAGTTGACCATTGGACATACAAATACTTCTCAGAGAAAACTGTGGAGACAAAATGGATGTTTTCCTTAGTAGAACACACTACATTAACGGAGGCTATGACAACAGAGAAGGGATGTCAAAACTCCATGTGCTGATGAAGCAGTTTGAGGTAAAATTAATGCACAGATATTTAGAATATATTTCTTGTTTTAAGTGGTTCTTATAGTCTTATTTGACTTTCCAACGTAACTAGCTGGATGCTTTTGATAATTGACTCTGTAACAGCTAACCTACTTCAGGGAAAATCTGAAGCTAACAGGATATTTTACCTCTCTGTGCCACAAGAAGCACTCATAAACGTTGCAAGTTCTGTTGCGGATAATGCCCAAACCCTGAAGGGCTGGAATCGTGTAATTATTGAGAAACCTTTTGGCTTTGATGCATTATCATCTCATCGGTTGACTCAGTCTCTTCTTTCTAAGTTTGAGGAGAAACAAATTTACAGGTCTCTGGCATTCTGTTTATACTTTCAATACATATCAAACAGAAGATTTAAGTTGTCCATTCTCGTATAACATACACAGTCTATTATTTCAGGATTGATCATCTTTTAGGAAGGAACCTTATAGAAAATCTCACGGTTTTAAGGTTTGCTAATCTAGTTTTTGAGCCACTGTGGAGTCGTACATATATACGCAATGTACAGGTAACGTATTCTAATATATCTTTGTCATTTAATGAATCTTATGTATCCTTTATATGTATTTTTATGTGAAACATTAAATTATGTTCCAGGTCATTTTATCAGAAGACTTGGGTGTCCAAGCTGGAAAGTAAGACTGGTGGCTTAATTATCATTGTTTTTCGAGTAAATATTGTAAAAACTAAAAGAATCGCCATGATAATTTATGTTCTTGTCCTTTCATGCAGGTACTTTGATGGTTATGGGATCATTCGCGACATAGTACACAGTCATATACTTCAAACCATAGCATTGCTTGCCATGGAACCACCAATAAGTCTAGATGGGGAAGATATACGAAATGAAAAGGTATGCTTGCATGTTATACTTTTCTCTTTGTTATCTGTACAGTTGTTCTGATGAAAAGCTTCTTTTTAGGCCAAGCTTCTGAGATCAGTTCGGAAATTGGAGCCTAGTGATGTTATTCTTGGCCAGTATAAAGCAAGTACCGGAGATAAGGTTGATGTATATATGAACAGCCTGACCCCCACATACTTTTCTGCTGCATTGTACATTGACAATGCACGGTGGGATGGTGTGCCTTTCTTGATCAAAGCTGGCATGGGACTCATCCAACACAGGTTAGATCTGTTGGACAAGACTGCATCTTTTACATCACTGATCATCTTAGTGTACATGCATCTTTTACATTAAAATGATTAGTGCTGGGAAAAAATTGGTCTAAACTTGTTCTAGCTTAACAACTTAGAGTCTACTTACCCAAGTACACTGCAGGGTGGAGATACGCATACAGTTTGATCATGTCCCGGGAAACCTTTATCGTGAGCGTATGGGACATAATATCAATCACGCTACTAATGAGCTGATTCTGTGTGATACTCCGGATGAAGCCATCCTACTCAGGGTTAACAATAAGATTCCAGGATTGGGGTTGCAGTTGGATTCTCCAGAACTGAACTTGCTATATAAGGATAAGTAAGTACTCTAGTATTGCAAGGTTTACTCCAATACAATTGCTATCTATACAGTGATGTCAATGTACTTGTCGTAGTATGACCTAAAGGTGTTTTTTGGTCTTAATATGGCAGGTACAATGTAGAGGTTCCTGATTCATATGAGCATCTTCTTCTGGATGTCATTGATGGAGACAACCATCTCTTTTTAAGAAGCGATGAGCTTGCAGCTGCATGGAACATTCTAACTCCAGTACTGCATGAGATCGACAAGAAAAATATCGCACCAGAGCTGTACGAGTTGGGGGGTAGAGGTCCAGTTGGAGCATATTATCTGTGGGCAAAGCATGGGGTTCGGTGGGCAGAGGACTAGCCAAGCATTCTGTTAAGTTATTTTCTTGAACAACCAAATTAGTGACTTGTAGTAAATGTGTTAGGTATTTCACCACTTTGTTGGCTCTTTCTTTACCTGTCATGTAATATAGGATTCATCATCATTTTCATTTTTCATGTTGTTGTGTTCCTTCCCTTGATCCTAGAAGCCATTAGATTGAATCTGTAACCCATGTACTCACCAGTGTAAATTTCCTTTGTTCCCAATATCACACTGGTATAATGCAGATCTTCTGGGCTGCTTCAGATTGCCATGAAATCCTGAGACTGACCAACAGTCTGATTTAATAATGGAGCAATCAGGGTCATGTGAATTGGGGTGCCTTGTGAGTTGTGATCTATTCAATTTCAATTTGGGTCCTACCATAGTTTTATGACTTTGGATTTGGACGAATTTGACGCAGGCCACATATTCCTAAAATCATGTAACTTAATGGTTCTCGCAAAGTAGTTTTGTTGGTTGGTGGACTGTTTCTATAATTATAAGCTTGCAAATTTCACCTTCAATTTGGCCAAGTTAATTTCATATACACTTCTGAGTAGGATGAACCGAAATGCTTAAGGAAATCATATATGTTTTATTATTGGGGTTGGTAGATTGAGGAGTGTCGTGTAGTGTAGTTTGTTTTGTGGTTGGGCTTGATCCCCGAATGTTACCCCAAAAAAAAAAAAAAAGTAATTATTGGTGGATAATAAATAGGTATCCAAGCTGAGGAAGAACAAATGGACACTCTCCACATGGGAATCAAAAAATAAGTGGAACTCACTTTAAAATCAAGAATCACTTTTCTAATTTCATTTTTTGCTAGGAACATGGTATTGACTATTGACTCTCATTTCATCCGAAGTCATTAATTCATGCTATAAGCCTATAAGTACCCTTAATTTTTTCAATACTTCAAAAATACCCATTAAGAAAATAAATTTTTTTTAAATACCACTCAAACTTTTTAATAATTAACTTGCTCTTATTCTAATTCATGATTATTAGTAAACACATAAGTAAAATAAATTTTATTTTCATTCTCATTCTAGATGGTTAATAAAGAACTTAATAAAAATGATTTATCATCACTCCAATTCTTTCTCTCATCGATTCTTTCTCACTCCAATTCTTTTTTTCTCTCGATCCATATTAGTAAAGGTGACCTAAAAAAAAAGCAAGTTGATAGTGAAAATTGAATAAAGAACAAACACATGTTGCATACTGACACACTATGACCTCTTAGGCTCTTACCCAAAAGAAAAAAGAAAAAACCAAACAAACAAAAAGAAAATGTAGATTATGACCCAAAATATCAAGGAATCAAAGCTGCCAGGAAGATGAAGATTCCATATTATCACATGTCATAATGCTTTGGTCACACGTAGACATATATAGTTGGTGGAACCATTACGTTATGGGAGTGACGTAAACAATTATCTGATCTGGTTACCCACCCAATAACGTTAATTGACCTTCATACCCACTGCTTGCTTATGAGATTTGAATCTGTTCAAGTCAAATATGTAGAGTTTCAAATGGGCATTCTTGTGACTCTTGTCAATGTGAATGTCAATCAGTGACTTTCTTGATAAAATTTACACGGCAAGACTCTCTATTAAGAGTCAAGTAACACGGTTTTAATCAGTTCATGAATTCATTATCAATTCTCTCTTTTTCTCTCTCTGATACACACAAACGTCAATAAATAAACAGTGCAGAAAACAAACTGAAGTGGATTGCTTCTCTCTCTCTCACTCAACACACATTAAGTAATAGGCACTACACTATAGAAAAAGACCATATTCATATCTAGTCTTAAACAAACAATTACACACACTCTCTCTCTCTCTCTCTCTCTCTCTCTCTCTCTCTCTCTCTCTCTCTCTCCCCCACACAGACACAAACATAAGAAGATAACAAAAGATGGAAGGAGATAGAAAGAAAAGGAAGATGGAAGATGAAGAAGAGGATGAAGAGAAAAAGATAGAGAAATTCTTTGCTTTGATTAGAAGTACAAAGGTGGTGCGTGATCTTCTTAGGGGCAGCTCAAATATTGGGTCAAAGGGGATAAAAGATCAGAAGAAGATGGAAGAAGAAGCAGAGAAAGCTACCCGAGCTTGGAACCCGGCATTCCAACCAGAAGACTTCCTTGAGGATGATAAGAGTGCTGGTCATGGAGCTGCAGGTCCCTCCAAAACACAAGAAGAAGAAGAAGAAGATAAGAAAGAAGATGGAGATAATGGTTTAGACCTGAAGCTTTCTTTGTAGGAACTGTGCGAGTACAAGTGGATATTGCATATATGTTGAAACCTGAAACTTGGAGGCAGGTCAAATGGTCTAATAGTGCAGTTTCCTCCATGATCCAGGTTGACTGTGTTATAAAATTTAATGCATTAAGAAATTAAGCAGCACTAAGCTTTGTAAATTGTTGTATGCTAATCCAATGTGAAATTACATATAGCAACTTGGGAGAGGATCCAATTATTTTACTAGAAAATATCTTCTGGGGGAAATTAGGAGTAAACACCGTTACTAACATGAAAATGTTGAAGCAAAGAGATTAATGAGTGATGTAATAGCATGATATCAGCAAACCACCAATTTTTATCTACTGCAAAATTTGAAAATGAAGTAACTTAGCTGATTCACATCAAGCAGCAGCACTGGACCACACATTTAAAGCCATCATAAAACTACAATACTCCCCACTTAAATGATAGATATTTTATAGAATTCTCGCTGTAGAGAAAGGAAAATATTTAGTACCCAACTCCTTTTTTAAAGCACTCACATAAGATGGGACCTATAATGTTGTGAGTCCATGTAAGACAGAGTAGAAAAAAGAAAAAATTGGAATAAAAAAAATGGATCCTATAGGCTATAGCATCTTATGTTCAATTAAAGTCGCCCTTCACAGAATCACAACATAGGTTAACTGTTAAGAGAGTATGGACCATTTAATTGTCGGTTGTCTCCCAAACATCAATGGTTCATTTTGAGCCAAAATAAAAAGCATTTGTTATCTACAAGACTACAACGAAAGAGAAAAAAGGGGGAAAAAGACCACACAAGTAAATATCATTGTAACACAAACAACATCACAAATACAAAACAATTTCTCACTGCTTTACATAAATTTTGACACGAGTTTTGTTTTCTTTAACATCTAAGTGGTTTAGAATAATAAATTAGTAGGCACCAGGATGTAGTACCAGATGCACTTAAACACAATATTATGTCGGCAATAACCAGTGTAGCAAGTAATCATAACAGATTTTCTAGTTGGAGGAGAAAAAAATCCAAAAGAAGATTACACAAAAATTAAGCATATCACCATTCAAATATTTTACTAGTTTAATTTTCTTCATACTAACAGCCAAACCATTAAATCAGTGGGACATCTCTTAGACTAATTCAACCATCCATATAAAAGTGTATGTATGCACAGACACACTCACTAAGTTGGTAGTTGATAGCTGGGCCTATATAAAGGAAACTAGAGGTTTGATTACAACAAATTGAATAAACAAGTCTTAGTAAGTTAGGAAATGGAGGAAATATAAATTCATTTAAAAGATCGATGACCTTTTCTAGAATGAACTTCAACGCAACAAAAGCTTCATATTCCAACCAGCTCGGCCCAACTTAGTTATGTATCATGTCATGTTATTCCAGCCATGAACCATATTATTAACTGCCTATGTGGTACACTATAGCAGCTTAACAAATGAAATAGTAACACAATAAAATGTTATGTACTCAGGTTGGGAAAAATAACATACCTAATCATTAAAAATTTTCTAGTATGCGTTGTAACTGCAGAAATCAGTTGACAAATGCAGCAGATGAACAGAAGCTCACCTCTATATGCAATTATGCAGAACCTTTCTCACATGTTCATACTCTAAAAGGTACTTCAAAACCGTTTCAAAATCAGACCGATCATGGAAAGTCTTAAACTCTGAAGTTTAGAAGCTCAATTTCTAGACTTTCTGGGCATATAAGTTACCAATTGTACAAATTGGAGGACAATGCTATAAAAATGTGGCCCACAAGGAGCATCAAAATAGTTTTGCCTCCAAACTTCTTTCATTATATGAGGATAGACCATGTGAGAACTTCAAACTCTTTGGTTGATTTGATAACCATGTTCCAACTCCCAACACAATTTTACCAAGTTTTTTTTCATGGTGCAATATATAGTATCATCATTTGAAGTATCACTGGCTTTGTCAAATTTTGTTAGCCAAATCTGTCCTAGGATCTATCAATCGGCACAAGGTTTTCCAATCACCAAAAGTCTCTGCAAGAACACAAGCCATCCTTAAAATGATGAAATCTGTTAGCATCCCTCAAGATGATCTCTCTCCCTGTAACTTTGGCTATTAATTTAATTGCAGAATGACAATCCCCACAAACTCGAAGATTCTTCATCACCCGAATGGGCATCCCTTGTGGTACCTTCAGGAGCCCATACGCTATGGCCAGTTTCTCACTGTGATAACCCAAGCTGTGCACCTTCTCTTCTTCTTCCACATCATGGTGTACAAAGCTGCCGTCAGGGCAGTACCCAGCTTCTCTTAACAATACACCCAGTCTCTCTAACTCTCTCATGATCAACGCATGCTCTGGGTGTCCCATGCTCTCTCCCCCAGTAAACATATGTACTTTTTTCTCCACCTCAACCCAGCTACAGCCAGGTGACTTGCTAACTCTTCTGGCTCTCATGCTTTTCCTCAGCTCTGCAACATCGTGCCATCTACCCTTGGACGCATAAATATTTGATAGCAAGACGTAAGGTCCTGCATTGTCAGGCTCAAGCTGTACAAGTTTTTTTGCAGCAACTTCCGCCAAGTCCAACTTCATGTGTGTTCTGCATGCACCTAATAAGGCACCCCAAACAATGGCATCTGCTTCCACTGGCATTTTGTTAATTAAATCCATTGCCTCCTTTACCTGGCCTGCTCGACCAAGCAGATCAACCATGCAAGCATAATGTTCAGTTCTTGGCTCTACCTGATACTTTGAATTCATTGTCTCAAAAATCTTAAGACCTTCTTCTACCTTCCCGGTATAGCTACACGCTGAAAGAACTCCAATAAAGGTGACATCATCAGGTGCTATGCCCAAAGAGCACATCTCTTGAAAAACTTGTAAAGCTTCCTCTCCTAAACCATGTTGAGCATAACCAGTGATAATGGAGTTCCACATAACAATATCCTTCGCAGCAAATCTGTCAAAAACCTGTTTTGCCTTCACAAGGTTGCCACATTTAACATACATTGTGATCAAAACTGAGGCAACATATACATCAAGATCAAAATGGCTTCTCACTAACTGGGCATGAATCTGTCTACCCTGATCAAGACTCGCCAAGCTGGCACAAACAGATAGAACACTTATCAAAGAAGGGAAATTTGGCCTAACACCTTCTCTTTGCATCAAAGCAAACAAATCAAGTGCTTCCAACTCAAAACCTTTTCGTTCATAAACTTTAATCATTGCACTCCATGTCCCATCATCCTTCTCTCTCATCTCATCAAAAACAAGACTTGCGTTAGCTACTTCCTCATTTTGGCCATACCCAAGTATCATCGCATTACAAGCAATAACTGACTTAACTGGCATTGCATCAAAAAGCTCTGAAGCCTCTTTGATCCGTCCACACTGAGTGTAACCCAACAGCATTGCCGTCCATGACACCTCATTTTTCTCTGGCATCACTTCAAAAAGTTTTCTAGCAACATCCACCCGTTGGTTATGCACATACCCAGATATCATCGTAGTCCAAGAAACAACATTCTTACGCGGCATCTCATCAAAAATCTCTCGTGCTTCAGCCAAACGACCTACTTGAGAATATCCACCAATCATATTAGTCCTTGCCACCACATCCTTCTCAGGCATCATATCATAAAGCCTACGAGCCTCGTCAACCCGGCCCTCTTGAATTAGGCCACCCAACATCACCGTCCATGAAACAACATTCTTTTCAGGCATTTTCCAAAAAAGGAATTCAGCCTCCGAAACAATACCCGCTTGCACATACCCTCTAACCATTGCAGTCCACGAAACAACATTCCTTTCGGGCATCGAATCAAACACTTTCCTGGCCTCACTAACCATCCCATTCTTGACATACCCAGATATCAAACCGTTCCAAGAAACCGTGTTCCGATTCTGCATTCTGTCAAACAGTTTCCGGGCTTCTCCAGGTTGATTATTTTGGAAGTACCCTGCAACCATTGAGTTCCAAGACACAAGATTTTTATCAGGCATTTGATCAAACACCCTTCGGGCTTTCTCAATTTGTCTGAGCCGGGCATACCGAGCAATCTGAGAATTAGGGGAAAATGCAATACTAGTGCAGTAACTCTGACAAAGGATATACCTAACCAGCATTGATAAGCTCAAAATTGCACTAACAAAATAGAAAATAGCAAGTATTCAGAATTTATTAAAGTAACATGGCAGTTTCTTGGATGACCATTCAATCAAATATGACTGAAAAATATTCCAAAACTACAAAATAAAATTTTTTCTGGTATATTCGAACTAGAGAGTGGCAGACATGAATCTATAGTAGAGAATAGTGCAACTCGGCTGGGTTTAAGCTGTTCTGAACAGGGATATCAGTGGAGGACGCGGGAACGAGGTGGGTTTAAGATGATGCCATTTTTACCGCAACACTTACAAGTTACAACGACACCCCTCAAAGTTTTGGAAATTATTAAAACCCCCAATCATATATTGATTTTTACAAAAAATATTAATTCTACAATACAAGTTACGACTTTCAATTTTACAATATGTTTGTTTGGGCTTAGAATCTCTAGTGATTCTAAATTTCTAAGGATGGTTCCAAAAAAACTTTTGGAATAACCAACTAGTTATTGCTTATTGGTTTAATGGTATTTCTTCTACTAATTTTGGAAGAGGTCCCAAATTTAAAAATCTTTTGTAATGAAATGCAATATTTAGTTTTATAATAGTTTTAAATTATAAAAAAACAATAATGTTAAGGATATTGGTTTATGTCATCAATGTTTTAAATTCACTTATAATAAATGGAACGAAGAAGACGGTAGTGATGCAGTTGGTAGACAGTCTAGTTGGAAGAGTGGTAGAATTTACTCTTATGCACTCAAGTTTGATATCTCCTCCCCCTAAAAGCTAAAAATAAATAAATAAAAATATGGTAGTGATATTTTTTTCTCTTATATTCACCAACCCAAGAAAGTACAATTTTAGAAAATAAGATGCTTTTATTGTTTCACCAAAACCTCTTACCCCACAAATTATTTTTTTTTTAAGAAAAAAGCCTAAAATCCTTCTTTAATTTGTGTTTTCTTTTTTCAATTTACTTAAGTGACACATTAGTGTTATTCTTAACAGAAGTTACAATGAAGCGTTAGCTTTATTTTAGACGCAAAATTCTATGTTAGTCTTCTACTCAATAAACTAAAATAAATATACTTGATCATCTATGTACACAAGTTCAACCCTCTTTAACTAATCTTGGCAACCTCACAAGTCATATCAATGTTTCAAACCATGGGAGCTTCAATCTGGGACGTTTGCAGCTCTCTTAAGCTAATCCGAAATTTTCTTTTCAAAATGTCACCATGCTTTTACATTGAATGAGTTGGAATCGATTCAGTTCTAAACTCTTTTTCCCAACACCCTCACCATTTGGGCTAATCCCAGAGGCTTCCGTGCTCTACAAGAGAAGTGGAAACAAAAGAACCACTAAATTCGGCACTACTGATTTCAATGTACTACTGACTAATAACTGCGACAAAAAAAATTAAATGGAATGCGTGGTGTAGAATAAGCCATGGAAAGTATTTTCGAGGCTATGATGGTGTTTGCAGCTTCAGTGTGATGAATTCCATCCCAGCTTATGTATCTGGATCCTTCTTCACAAACCTGAGACCCAGGATGACCACATGTCACCCCGGCATTGTAGTTGTATGGAGGACCTCCATTGCCACAGCATGCCATTTGAGGCCTAGAGAAACCTACATGGTAACAATCATTCGTCAAATAAGTGGTATACCAAGAGAGCTCAAATTCTCTGCTAATCGTTTTAGAGCTGGTCTTGTGCTTTATGTCTTAAAACTGAGTCATTGTGAACTTTTTAAATTCTCTTTCCAATATAAATCCTTCAATTCAGATAAGCACCTCAAACATCAGTAGAAGATCTTATTTGATAGCAAGAAACCCTGAACTGAAATGATAGGCTTACCATATTTGGCTGGGTTGGCAATGAGATCATACTTGATGGCATAGATATCTACATAAACTATAACAGCATCCTTCAATTCAGATCTCATCTCTGTGCATAAATAGCGCAATGCTTCGTTGAACAATCTTGCAGCCATATTGTAACTTGAAATACATCCATGTGAATCGAAATCCTTCTTCTGAACTGATGAAAGTTTTTGAGGGAGGCAACCCAATGGCCCAGTATTGTGTATCCAAAAATTCCTGCCACCTTCGTCATACAAAGTCTACAATTGAAGATGTAGTAGAAATTTTAGTACTGATATGGTCACTTAAATGTGCTAACAGAACAATTTTTGCTAAAGATTTCTGCAATTTTCTCAACAGCCTGCCTTATGTATAATCGTTGTACAAACACTAGACTCACCTTAACGGCATTCTTGATTTCTGTAGTAATTGATGGAATTCTCTTTGTTACTTGCATGAATGAAAGGTTTCTAGCAAATGAATCAGCAAGGTCATTTTGTCCGATATCGATCATGTAAAGTGCTTTCCGAAAACCTTCATCAGTAATCATATGATTTGAACCTAAAAACATGTTTCGCAATAGTGTAATCAGCTGGTGCTCAGAAGCAAAAAAGTTTATGAACACTGTCATATTTTGAAAAAGCAGCCCAATCTTGCTGTTGAGCAATATTATAACAGCATATCAAGTAACAACTACAATATCTTCAATATCCAATCAAAGCAACAAGGAAATTAAGTCAAATTCCAAATATAGATGTAATGTGATAAAAGAAGAGAAATATACCTGCAGTGGCCTTGAAATGAGTGAACTGCATGACCTGAATATTCAAAGAAAAGGGTATACGTTTAGGGAGGGTAGAGGACCCAACGATCGCAAAGTTTGCCCCATTTGAGAACTTGGAACCTGCCAAAGAGTCTAGATATGGGCTCAGCAGACTTCCATTCAAACTTTGGCCTGCACAAGATTTTATAGACCATGAATCATCATATACTAGCTAGGCTGTAGTATTGAGTTGATTAAATTGCATATTGACATGTTGTTACCTTGAAATGAATTTAAGAACAAACAAGAACAAGTTTGTGATAAAGACTACACACTATATGATTCCATTTTGGCCTAGGGACTAGGATATGGGCTAAATGGAGCATTAATTCATTTATTCAATCATTCAAATTGGAAGCCTATACACACCTTATATAGGGTAATGTTTTTTTACTAGACATTATTCTCAGACTCTAACACTCAAACCAGTAATTTGATGTTTGTTTGAACGTGTGGTCCATAATTCAAATTAACATTCGGATAATATAACATATTTAGCTATCTAACAAGAAAACATGACCTCATGGCCAAAAAAATAAACGAGAAAACATGACCTTGTCAACATTTGTGGAGAAAAGTTTACATGACTAGTGACGACTTATCATATGACTTGTTAGAGTATCACCAATGGATAGGGCAAATGATAAGGCAAACTTGATTTGTAGTGTCATATCAGATTTTGGACTTCCAATGAATAAGGTAAATTCATAGTTAAATTTAATTCAAAGAAAAATCATGATATATACCGCATATTTGATCTAATATCAAATTAGAACAAATTAGAACCCACTTACTATTCAACCAATAAAAAAATCTAACATTTTCATTATTTCATCAAATACAATAAAGTTTCTTTTAATAAATTAATAAAATAATATTTGGCCTGTTTTATATATTTAATTATTTATGTGTTTTATACTTTTATAAGAGCTTCACCAATGGAGGAGGAGGTAGCAAATATTGAAATATATAGGTCAAAAAGGGCAATTTTGACACAAATGTGCGAGTAAGAGCTGCACTATGGTTAGAAACACAAAGCAGTAGGCGGGTCCCACCTTCATCAGTTTATTAATTACAGTTCACATTACTCTACCTCGAAAATTGAGGTCAATTATTTACCAAAAACAAAAATTGAGGATCAATCTCGATCACGAGAGATTCTACGTTAGCGTGGGCCCCAGCTGATGAGGCCATCACATACACAGAATACAGATATGACATAATAGCGTTCATGGAACGACGTCGTATACTCACTGAACACTAACCTCAAACTCGAAAAAGAAACTAAACTAAAAGACACCCCCGGAACAGCGGCCATTGGCGACATAGGAGGTCCGAGGTCGGCACGTAATATGAATACAATAATAATAATAGTAATAACAATAATATTAAAATTTGAAGTGTGGGGTCCACTTACAGAGGAGGTCGATGACGAGGCGTCCATCGGACATTCGACCGGTGGATCTGCGGAAGAAAGTGCGGCCATAGGGAAGGGTGATTGAGTAGCCGAGTCCGGCGACGAGTCCACCCGTGTCCGAGTTGGAGTCCCCGAAGTTGAAGATGATGGGCTGTGTATGAGTATGACTTTGGCCAACAACCGAGATTGAAAGACCAATCAAAACCAAAGCCGCCAAGACTCTGAGAGTGAGACTCAAAGACTCGGAGCAAGCCATACCCTGCACATAGATACTCTCTCTCCCTTGTCACTGCTTAATAATATAGTTGGTGTTTCTTGTTTTTTTTGGTAAATGATAAAATATATATTTGCTATTTTTCGATTTTTTTTCTTTTTACTAATTTATTTAGGATTGAACTATGATATGGTTGTGTTGTTAAATATCGGGCCTGTCGAGTGTCGGCAATGGTCTATGAAGTGGAGGACATATGATCCAACTGCCAGCGTTCTAATAATAATAATTATTGCTTTGGTTTTACTTGAAAAAAGAAAAAAGAAAAAAATTCACCGACTCAACTACACACAAATAAATTTCTCTCCAATGTATTTACGAGAAGCATGTTAACTTACATCGTAACACTATAATTTAAGTTAAACAAAGTCAGTCATAGAAATAGTAAAATGAGACAAGTAGACAACCAGTTCACCTCTCTAAATAAGTTTTTGGTTCTCACATTAAACTTGAGCCGTTCAACTGATCGGACGGTGTCAAAATGAAGTCCGTAATTTAAGCACCGCGTACGAGATCGAATTCCTGTGGACTTCATCTCTCTAAACATAAGAATATAAGATCATGTTAGTGGCCAAAAAAAAAAAACATAACATCATTTTTTGTCATTTGTGGATTGTGGTCGTTGACTCGTTGACCTATGTGTCAAGCGTCGCTATGGGCTTACTGGAATTATGGGCCGGGCATTAATATGACCTTGATCTTATCCGAGCCCAACATATATATAGAGGGATGAGGCCCAAACTCAAGTAGAGCACATAACCCACAATTAAGCTAACCAATTGTTTGTGGGTTAGCTTAATTGTGTGTGTTTAGTTAGTGTCAGAGTTTGGAGCACTTGAGAAATTGAGAATTGAGCAGTAATTCCTTCACACTAGTCAACATTCTATCTTTTTCTTTTTGAACTAAAAAACTTTAAGCCACGCTACAAAACGTACCAATATTTGGATCGTAATTGGTGGAGTGTGTGAAGAGAAACTGATGAAAAAGAGTGATGAATCATGAGGACATATTCCTTAATTTATATATAATATATTTCTATTTGCCAGCTTGAAAGTGGGATGTAACGGAAATGAGGATGTCATATACATATATATAGGTCATATTTTAAGAATATGTACAAAAAGTTATTCATTCAATTTTAGGTTATATTAGTCATTAATTAGGACATGTGATTAGTTCAATTTATAGTTGTATAGAACTTCTTTGTAAAGAATAAGTAATCTTAAGTTCAAGTCTCTTTCAAAATGTTATATGAGGAAATTCATGTAAAATTGACAATGACCCTTATGTATATGCGGTAATGACTAATGGGTGATGAAGACCTATATATTATAGGAAATTAATATACTCTTTGCAAATTATAGCTAATATAATCTTCTAGCTGGCAGATCCATGAAAATAGGGTGTACGTTTCTTTACTTTAATAACTTAACTGTGGTTGGTGGTAGATTGACAGATTGACGAAATTAAAGCCGCGAGCCAACACATATAGACTGAATTAAAGACCATTAAAAATACTCTTGTCAGATAGTTTAGTTAGAATCTTATATTAATTAGTGTTTGATTCACAATTTGAATTTGGATTCATATTTAAACCTGTTGTGGAGATTCACAGTGTGAAACTGTGGAATAATTGTCATAATAGTGATTAATTAAACATTTAAACGATATTGTAGCATTGAATAAGAAGCTAGAGTCCAGAAGTGCTTGTTAGAAATGAAGGAGCTAGTTTTAATGACTAGTTCATGTTGTTGGGCAAGCCTAGAAGCTCAACTTGGGTGGCGCTCACGCAATAGTTTCTTGAAAAGACAAAAACTGAAAGCGCCTTTAAAGTGACAGAGGCAACCCCGAATGGACATGTAGTGCATGTACCCGCCGCATGCATGAGCCCAAGTGTTGCAAGAAATCAAATCGATCTTCAACGGCTTTCCTTTTCTCTTATTTTTCACGCAATAAGATTCTCTTCAATGCAGCTTTCTGTTGCACCCTTTCCTAGCTATTTAAACGTACACCTCCCAAAACTTCTCATCCTCGATCTTCAGATCGATCTCTCTGTCTCTCTCATTCTCTCTAGCTACGTAGTACTTGACTGGCCTCTCTGTACATATAGTACAAAGAAAGCAGTACTATATATATTACAAATTTACTATGGCTGGTCATGATATTTTTGGTGAGTATATGCCATTTTTGGCCATGGTGTTTGCCCAACTCTGCTATGCAGGAATGAACATCACTTCAAAGCTGGCTTTGGAATCTGACTTGAACCCTCTTGTTCTTGTTTCTTACCGCCAAATCTTCGCCACCATTGCCATTGCTCCTTTTGCTTATTGGATGGAATGGTAAAGTACCAACTTTTTTTTTTGGTAAAATAAAGTACTCAGATTTGAGATTGATATATCATGCATGCATGACCAAATTTAAATGCTAGCTGGGTTGCTATGGAGTAACTATATATAATTGGGTTTTGTTTTTTGTTTTATTTTTCTTCAGTGCAAGCGTCAAAACTAGTGGGTTTTGACTCTGTAACTTGTTTAATATATTTGAGTCAAATAGGGATCAATTTTTCCATGTCTATATAAGCTGCATGCCCTGTTTTTCCATATATTCTACAGATCGAAGTCAATTTCCATATTATAAACAAGTAAACAACTAACTGTTTGATTTCGGTTATGTCTGACTCTGGATACTGAAAAGAAAAATGAAGAAGAAAAGAACAGGTTGAACAGAGAAATAAGATCAATAATTGTTTACTTTATCTTTTGCTATTATATATCAAATTGAAATTGTTTGCTGATGTAACCTCTTGAAAATTTTTCTTATCCACAAATGAAAAGTTAAATATTAGACATAATTAGAAGAAGAAAAAAAATAGTTCAATATCGATCAGTTGTTTTTCTTGGAAAATCGGAAATTTGAGAACTCTGTTAAAGAATTTAATTAGATCTGAATTGATCAGGCCATGCAATAAACGCAGATCGATCAGGCCATGCCTGAAAAGTATGTCAACTTTTTTTCTGTCTTTCAGTCAACTTTTGGTCTTATAAACTCTTAATTGAACGAGTGGCCTGAGTCACAGTCACTAAAGCCATGCATGGCTGCCATGTCATATACAACCCATTTGTCCTTTCCTTCTTTTTGCTGGCTGATCATTAATTAATACCCGAGGCTTAAGCATATCTAGAAATTAATCACAATAATATAAAAGAGTGAACGAATATGATATATTATTCATAACAACTGACCAATTGACGTACAAGTTGTATTGCAAAAATGAAAGACACTTTATTTACCTATAAACATCATTACGATACTTATTAGATGACTTAACATATGAAGGGAAAAGAAAAACGTATACAAAATCCTAAACACGTGATGAGAAAAACGTAGACAAATAGTGTACAAAAATTAAAGTTTTACAACATAAAGATTTAGCATGTATTACACTCATTTTGTCAACCCTTGGTTAAAAGTTAGGTAATATTACAGTTATTTGGCTAATTTGAAAAATCTTCAGTTAGCTAGTAATTAGTTTTATGATCTTTATTTAGTTAGTAGAATGTTTACTCAAATTTTGTAAGTGTTCTTCTCATTCGAATTTAGGGAAAGTTAATCAATTTACATCATCTTGTTTTTTTCTTATGTTTCTAATAGGAAAACAGTTACAAGTCGACCCAGGATCACAATGCCTATTCTTTTCCAGATTTTCTTATGCTCCTTAACTGGGTAAGTGTTTGACATCCAAGTTGTTGATTTCTATACAAATATATAATTAAGCAATAAATTGATCGAGTTTACCAAAATGCAGGGCAACTGCAAACCAGGTTTTTTATTTTGTTGGTTTAAAGCAGTCCACCGCAACCATTGCATGTGCATTGAGCAATACACTCCCAGCAATGACATTTATCCTTGCACTGCTTTTCAGGTACTACATATATTATATGTATCTCTTTCTCTTTCATTTTCACTCCTAGAAGGGGAGTGCAGTATGCTAAAATGGAGCGTCAATAGCATTGTTTCAATGTGAAATTGAATACAATTTTAATTAATTTCAGACAAGAATCTGCAAAACTCAATAGTAAAGCTGGGTTGGGTAAGGTGGTAGGAACAGCTGTGTGTGTATGTGGAGCCATGTTACTGTCGTTTTACCATGGACACAACATGGGTTTAGGTGAATCCAAAATTCACTGGACATATGCTCAGAGAATGGGAGAGAACAATTCCAGCAACAAAGCAGACTCCTTTGTGGGCCCTCTTTTAGTACTCATAAGCACCTTAGGTTGGGCAATGTGGTTCATCATCCAAGTAAGTAGTACTCAACTTTTCGAGCAAAACTTACTGTGTAACAGGTGAATGTGTGTATCTCTCTGAACACGTACGTAATAATTAATGTACTGTTTTCATGACTTTCTTTGTTCAATTTCAGGCAAAAGTGAGTGAGAAGTTTCCAGCTCCTTATACAAGCACCACATTGATGTGTCTCATGGCCAGCTTTGAGTGTGGGATCATTGGCGTAATTGTTGAACACCGTGCATCTGCATGGTCATTGGCCAAACCCACGTGGCTTGTTGCAAGTCTCTACTCAGTATGTTTCATCACTTTAATTGCTTATTTATAACAAGTTAATTAACATTTTATGTAGGATTTGTCTCTTAGTAGATATATAGGCCTTGAGATTCTCTAAACATAAGGCATATATAGGCTCTTATAAACTTAATTATGATCTTGACCCACCTCCACATTTTTCTTGAATATATATATATATGTATATATATATCAAAGGATCAAGACCCCAAATCCAAAAATTTAAAGGGTTTTTCAATTTTGGGAGCACAATTAAGTTAATTAACCTTTGAAGACTTTCGATCCCAATTTTCACTCATCTGATCAACTTATTAGTTATTACTTGTCAAATAACATTACTTATTCATGAATTATTAACCATCAAAATTTAGTACATACTAAATCATGAAGATACTGATTTCAGGGAATTTTGGGCTCTGCACTAGCTTTTTTCCTTACTTCCTGGACCATTCAGAGAAAAGGTGCTCTTTATGTCTCAGTGTTCAGTCCCTTGCTGCTGATTATAGTGGCCATTGCAAGTTGGGCTCTGCTTAGTGAGCAATTATTTGTTGGAACGTACGTATACAGTTTACTCGATCATCTACAATGTTCAATTAATTCTTTTTGAATTTTTGTTATGAATATGCTTTGATTTCTTATGCTGCAATCTTCTTAATCATACATATGACACTATTAGCTAGTTTACTTGAATAATGTCTTTTTTTTTGGCCACTTACTTGAATAATGTCATTTGTACTTAAATAAGAAAAAAAAATTCGATCATGACATACTAATTGAGTTGTACTTCATATGGTTGATCTAGTGCTGTAGGGTCTATCTTGATTGTTGCCGGGCTGTACACTGTTCTTTGGGGGAAGAACAAGGAGGCGGCGAAGCTTCAGAACGAAACCAAAGAAACAACCAAGCCAGATGCCAAGGACACCAAAAACGACTTGGAACTGCAGCCATAGGCTATATGTTGTTGAATGCTCAAATATCCACGTCTCCATGCATGAAGCTCACACAGCATGGTGAACATGGAACAAACCTAGTTTTTCTGCTTTTCCTTGAGCTGCATTTTTGGAAATGTCTTCAGGAACAATCACCTGATACCATTTTCAGCATCTCATGATCATGTCATATTAGTCGCTTGTTTAGTGTTTGTCTAACGTACGTACTTGTAATGTGATTTATTTCTAGTGAGACTTTCGTTTTAAACTCCAAAATTTGTGATTTCTTATGTCTCAATTCTTGTGATTGATCATCATCACATCATCAATCCCCAACCTCCCATTTACTATATTTCTTGTTGAATCAAACGCACATTACTAGCCAATTAATTAATTAGTAGCCATGCATGTTCTCCTTCAAAGAATAACATAATTGAATATATACAATGTTGAAGTGATTGCAATATATTTTTTTGCCAAGAAATATGATCGACCTCATTGCTTAAACGCTACGGGCTTTAGCAGATGAAAGCATAACATGGTTGAGTTACACTTCAACAGAACATGTTCGACGCGTACCATACCAGTTGCACTCATCTAGTTTTGGTCGGTGAACATCTTTAGTGAACATGGAAGTCACGTTCTTGAGTCGAAGATTGAAAATCCAAAAGAACATAGATGGTTTGTTCAGGACATTTGTAGTTTGAATCATAATCAAAATGAAAATGAAGCGAAATGTGACGTTCTTATATATTAAAGTATTTACTAAATATCTCCATTAGAATGAACGAATTTCAATTATCATTAAAATGTTTATTAGCTATAAATGAAAATAAAAACCGGTCTAATTATTCTTATGCCATTAGGAAAGGGTATAAGAGTGAGGGGTAATTTTGGTAAATCCTAAATCCGTGTAATTACCCCTAAAATACGTGTGTTTCGATGTGCCTAATTCCGTATTTTACATAAGATAACCTTCTCTCTCGGACTATGGGGCTCAGATTGGAGCGCGCGCGCACCCCCAACTCTACACCTTACCACACAATACAAATAGACGGACTCCTCACTCAAACCCTAACAGTACCTGACGTTTCAATAACGTCATTCAAATCTTTCACGTGCACCGAACGCCGTTAAAACGATCGTTATCTCCGACCGTATATTTAAATCCCAAACAGCCTCCTTCTGGAGCCCATTTATCTTTGTCCCTCTCATTTCTCTCTAGGGCAGCTTCTCAGATCTGCCCCCTCCAAGGTATATCGCTCTCTCTAGTTGCATGTATCTGTGTGTTTGTCATATCGTTCAAATGGGCTGTTTAATTTTGGTTTATAATGAATGGGTCACTGCGATTTCGGTGTATGATTATCAGGTCAGCGTACTTTTGGTTCATAATCAATTGATTAGCGTTGTTTTGGGATATGATTAGTGCGTTGTTTCTTGACGTTTAAATCTGGATCTGGTTTTGGGTTTAGATCTGAATCTGCTTCTATTGTTATTTCAATTTTTGCATGAAATTTCAGGTTAAGATTTTGTTTTTTTAATTTGAGTTTAAGGCTGCTTTTACATTTGGTGTCCGATCTGTTATTATTGCTTTAGTTTCGGTTGTTCTGAATGTAATTTGTTTCATTGTTTGATGCATTGAAAGTTGAATTATATATAGGATGGAAATCCAAAAAAGAAAATAAAGGACTTTTGTCTCTTTGATCTGGAAAAAATGCCTGTATGCCAACAAAAATAAAAGATAATATTTGTCCCTATTTGTTTTAGGTTGGGCATGTTGAGAGAAATGTAATTGTTTGCTTAGCTACATTTGGTTTTTATTAAATGCAATGTTTAGTTTTTATGCTCAGCCTTTTTTTATTTCAGATCTTTAAATTTATATATTGTTACTCGAAATTTTGTTGATGCACTATGTTTGGAAAATCCACATCGAACTGGTATCTAACTCTGAATTTTGAATGCAGTTGAAATTTACAAAATGGGGTTGTCATTCACCAAGTTGTTCAGTCGGCTTTTTGCAAAGAAAGAAATGCGAATTCTTATGGTCGGTCTTGATGCTGCGGGTAAAACTACCATCTTGTACAAGCTCAAGCTCGGAGAGATTGTGACCACCATTCCTACAATTGGTATGCGTTAACAATATCATTTGCAGTTGCATTTTTCTTTAACATGATTAGTGTACAACTATTATAGTATACTTTTTTTTTTAGTTTTAGTGACCTATATCTCTCTGCAATTTTATTCAGGATTCAATGTTGAAACTGTGGAATACAAGAACATTAGCTTTACAGTTTGGGATGTTGGGGGCCAGGACAAGGTTTGTGAATTTATTAACATTAGATTTAATTTTCATAATGATGAAACTGTCTTAAGGCCTAGATCCAATTAGTGCTTTATTAATATTTAAATTTGCATATATTGTCCATCTTTCAAAAGTTCACCTTCTGTACATGTGCAAAGCTTTGGTGCATTTTGTATACCCTTTTGTTTTTGTAGTGCAATTCTAGGTCATGTATAAGTGCACATACATTGTAATTATTTGGGTTAGCTGTTAAGGATGTAAGTGCTTATGGACGGTCATGTGCTGAATAGATTTTGCCTCCAAAAAAAAAAAAAACCTAGGCTATATCTTAGATTTTGCTCCATTACCACACAACAAAAATCCTAATCTATATCTACTATTGCCACCTTGTCTTTCAAGCTTTTCCTAATTAATATGAGTGAAAGCTATCCAAGTTGTGGCAGTTCTTTCACATGTGCCTATACATGCTGAATTATGTGTGGATATAGTTTTTGAGAATGCAAGTGCTTATGACGGTCTTGTGCTGACTAGATTTGCTACATTAGCACAGAACACAAACATAAGCTAGATCAATTGTTGCCACCTTGTCTTTCAAGTTTTTCCTTAATTAATGTGAGGAAAAGCTATCTGCGCTGTGGCATACATTTCACATGTGCCCTTACATTCTGAATTGTGTATGGATGTAGTTTCTGAGAATGCTAGTGCTTATGACGGTCTTGTGCTGACTCGATTTGCTACATTAGCACAGAACACAAACATAAGCTAGATCAGTTGTTGCCGCCTTGTCTTTCAAGTTTTTCCTTTTATAAATGTGAGGAAAAGCTTTCCACATTGTGGCATACATTTTCACATTTGATTTGTATGCTGATTTGTGTATAGATGCAGCTGTTGATATCGTGCTTATTAGATGTTTTGTTACTGGGTTTGTATTATGAGCTACATCTGCCTGGGCTGGCCTGCCTTATTTCAGTTTTCCATTTGGCTATATATAATGATATCCATGCTGTGGCAGACATTTCTTCTATGTATGTATGCACACATGTATGAAAATACATGTTTGCATTCATATATGCATGGATGAAAATACATGTTTTGTGCTTGTGGAAAGTTGTGTGATGATTTGATGATGTTTCTTCTATTATAAAAGTAGATTTTCTTTTATGAGGAACTTGTAGTCATCTGTGTTTGTGTTAGGGGCACATGCTTTGCATCAGTTTTCTCTATGTCTGTGGTTAATGGTGATGCATGTGCTTATTGACGGTCTTGTGCTGATTAGTTGTTCCTCCATCTGCACATAACATAATCATAAGCTACATCTACTTATGCCAACTTGTAATTTTTAGTTTTTCCTTGTGATATACGGGAAATACTGTCCATGCTGTGGCAGACATTCTATTCTATACTATATGCTCATGCTAATCTTCTCCCTTTCTTTTTTTAATTATTCAATTGTGCGTATAGTCATTTTTAACCGATCCACATATTTGCTTATTTATGCATTTGTGACAATGATTACTTTTGAAAAATGTGGCCTCTTACATGTGCATTATGTGTGTTTTGGTGTCATCCAGATTCGACCTTTGTGGAGACACTACTTCCAAAATACACAAGGGCTCATTTTTGTGGTTGATAGCAATGATCGTGACCGTGTTGTTGAGGCCAGGGATGAGCTGCACCGGATGTTGAATGAGGTACTAAAACATGAGAAGGCTTTGCTATTTCTTTTGCTTGGGCTCTTGAGTGAAATTTCAACCTAATAATTAGCAACACATAATTAAAAATTTCTGTCATTACTTGTGGGAAGTTTAGGAATTTACTTTAAGGAAACTCATTTGAATTGATATAAAGGTTATGAAAGGTTCAATTGTAGTATGTGAATTTCAAACACAGTTTATATTGCTTGTAAAGTGATTTCGGCCCCTTTAATCTGTAGGATGAATTGAGGGATGCTGTACTGCTTGTGTTCGCTAACAAGCAGGATCTTCCAAATGCCATGAATGCTGCTGAAATCACTGACAAACTTGGTCTCCACTCACTTCGTCAACGCCACTGGTACTTTCATGAACCCTCCAACCCTCCTTTCTACAATTACTAATTTACTTGTATATGTATATAAATTGATCGTTGATGGGATCTGATGCATTGTGTATTATTCTGCAGGTATATCCAAAGTACATGTGCCACCTCTGGAGAAGGACTCTATGAGGGTCTTGACTGGCTCTCCAACAATATTGCAAACAAGGTAGCTCCTGTTTCTTAATTGCAGAAATGATGCTTATGGTTTTCAGATTCATGTTTACTTAATTGGTTGCTTATATTTACCTTTTTTGCACAGGCTTAAAATGATCAGTAATCTTGCGGCAACCTCTTGTTTGCAATGTCTCAGAGTGGAATGCTTGCTCCAATATCATGTTTATGAATTTCTTACAATGTTGCTGTCTAGAGAATGTATGTGTTTAGGATATTATGATTATTATTATTACAAAGTGATTGATGGCCTTTGGCCCTGTAGATGTTAAATAATTCAAGAATTTTACAGTCTGCATACAATCCATCTGTTTTTCTTTAGGGTACTTTCCCATCAATGGATATTAAATCATTACTTGAAGGATCCACTTTTGTTGAGAGTTGTGTGGATGCTGTGGGGTGAATTATTCATGAATTGTCAATAAAATTTAGTTTTTCTTGGTTTCAATTCTTTATCCATTTGTAAATTTGATCCTTGAAAGATGATTTGCAATTGGTTTGTTTCTCAGAGCGGTTGGTTTCATGCAATGCTACCGAGTACCTCAATTTTAATCAATGTACTACGTGGATGACTTTTCACATTGAAGCCATAAAATTACAAATTCAATACTATAATATTTATAATTCGATTGTGAAAATAATAACATATTTTTTTGACAAGACAAATGAGATTTTTTTCTAAATAAGAAATGTTAGAATGACTAAACTTTAATTTTTTGATTAATTAATTATTTATAGATTATGATTAATTAATCCGAGACTTTTTTCTGTAAATCTGAATTCTTGAAGTTCAAGACTAATGTTTGCTTGTCCAAACTCCAAACTTCAAGGATTCACAAAATAATAATAATAATAAAATACTCCAAACTGAAGGTTGAATCTCTGTGAGAGGAAACCTAGCCCTGGAAGGAAAAGTTGAATAGAAAGTAAACCCATGTGTCGTGGTGGTCTCCTATAGTAAATGGGATTTGGGAAACCCTTGCTCATATAATTCTTGTCTTACAAGTCATTACTTATATAACCTGCAGATTTCACATATAAACCCACCCCAGCCGGCCACCAGTACTCGCAGTCGCAGAGAAGAAGCTAGATCAATCGATGGATAATATTGTTATGGATGTTTTTGGTGTGGTGGATGATTTTGTTATGGAGGTTTTTGGTATGGAGGACAAGGACGAGGACGAGGACGAGGACGAAGAGGTTTTGTGTTACCATGGTGTTGTGCTGAGAAGGTCCGACTTGGATCTGCTGAGAGGCCCCCATTACTTGAATGATTGCATTATTGAATTCTACTTCTGCTATCTTAATTTCCTCCAGTCCGCCATGTCCAATTCAGGAGACATCCTTCTGGTTTCACCTACTGTCTCCTATTGGCTGGCCAACTGCCAAGATTCTGAGAGCTTCAAAGGCTTTGAGGAGTCTCATCAAGTGGCTCAAAAGCAACTTGTCATTTTTACCGTCAATAATAACCAAGATGTGAGTAAAATCGATGGCGGAACTCATTGGAGCTTGCTCGTCTACTACAGAAAACCAAATGCGTTTCTGCATTATGACAGCGCGGGGAGTCTCAACCGTTTGGTTGCCAGGAGGCTTTATGGAGCTGTTAAGAAACATGTGGCTGCACCGCCAACCTCGGATCATCATCATCAGTACCACCACAATTACTGCTCCAGTGATCATCATCATCATCACCATGAGTACCCTTGTTATAGAGAAGAATTGCGTATGCCGCGGCAAACAAATCTTTATGACTGTGGTTTATATGTCATGGCTATTGTTAGAGTCATCTGTGAATGGTACTACGCCTCCTACGACTCTAATACTAGTACTGGTAATGATGATGATTATTATGTCGGCAGCCAGAGCAGCGGCGTTGGTGGCTGGTTTCCCAATATCACCAAGCATGTTGATAATTCTTTGGAATCCACAATGCGTGATGATCTCTTGACCCTCATACAACAACTCAAATCTCCTTTTACTACTTTTCATGCGCCCCAGCGGCGACGAAGTAATATTCTAGCAGATTTTGCATCAGAGAAAACAATCACACGGTGGAAAGATGGATACACCTACTATAATGCTAGCTTGTGGATAATATACGCTTGGTCGATGCTTATGCTTGCATTGATGGTGTGGATCGTGTTTTGGTAGAAGAAGTGCAATCATGTTTGGCCAAGTTTTCTTAATCTGTTCATGGTTTTCATACTTGGATTGACAAGGAGCCAAATTGGCTTACTCCTCTCCTTCTATGTGATGTAATGATGTAATGGATTCTTAATTGTCAACGGAAGTCCATTTTCACAAAAAACCATGTGTGAGTGCTGAACTGATGGTTCCTTTGCTTAGACAAGTTGTAAGGACAGCCAAAGCCAGCCCCTATAATATAAGCTTAAGCTAGCTGTATACTTCAAACCACACGTCCCCCAAATCCCAATTCCAAACTTCAAACCTAATCGAATCAATTTGGTTTTGGTCAACTATGATATGACATGGTCATGGACCACTGATTTTTAAAGTTCCAAGTCTTCAAGAAAAATAAAAAAGAGTTGGGGGTAAAACAGAAATTTTATTAATTTTCTTTTCCATGCATGATGGTATACACACAAAAATTGAATACAAACTAAATTTCAATGAAATATTCAAGGACTCAATTCCCAGAGCTATATGATGGTATACATTAAATATTACTACTACTTATGGAGAAAAGCCAAACTCAGCATTTTCTCACATAATCTCACATCACTGAATTACAATATAACAAAGCAGAGGCAGCATATTCTAATTCTGTTGTCATTGGAGACCCCCTAGACTCACATTGGCAGAGTATCTATTATTGCCTGAGGACTCTGTTTGAGCTGAAGACGAAGTTCTCTTCTCCGGCAACGGTGGAGTTGAGGCGTCCTGCTGCCCAACCGTTATTCACTGAACGAACAACAGCACTGCCTCCCTCAATTCGTTGTTCAAACTCAGGAAGCCCTCTTGCCTTTCTCTCTTTCCTTCTCTTCTTCTCCTCATCGCGTTCTTTCCTCAGCCAACTCTCAACTGTTCTCTGCAAATCAAATCAAATCTCAGTAAATGGAAGCAGCAGCAAATACTTGGAAAGCAAGCAAAGACCCTTTTGAGTTTTTGACTCACCATGAGTGACAACTTGTACATCTCCTTCACTCTATCCATGGGCATTGACAATTGCAGCTTCCCATTAGCCACATACACAATGTGTGAGGGCCAATTCTCCAACCCATCAAATATATGCGTAGCATAAATGATAGTAGCACCTCTCTCTTCACATTCCTTTCTCAAAAACATGAGAAGGTCCGCCCTTGCTAGCACATCAAGGTCCACTGTTATCTCATCAAGAAGAAGCACCTAAAATTCAACCACACAAACAATTAATCAAACACATTGCGAGCACAAACTAGAAATCACCACAAATCAAAAACCAAACGAATAACCAAGTAATGTAGTACCTTGAATGGCCTGAGCAGCCCCATGCAGATCTGCACCCGTCTTCTCTGACCATCCGACACCTTGTGCATCCTCCATGAAAGATCAATATCCAACACCTTCATCAGCTCGGCTCTCCTTTCCGGGTCAATCCCCGAAACCCCATTTATCAATTTATCAGCCGAGACGTCCATTTGTATAGGAACGTCAAACCCGGCAAAAGCGACATCTCGCTTCCACTCTCCACCCAGATAGGAGAGGTCGCCGGAGCCGGTGAGGGCGGTGTCGTGAAAAGCCGACCGGCCCAGCACGCGGACCATGTGGGGGTCCACCATGTGCTTGCCTCCCAGGATCTTCAGGATCGTCGTCTTCCCTGCGCCGTTGGATCCCACGAGGAGGCATCGGTCGCCGGCGTTGAGGGTAAGGGAGAAGTCGTCGATCAGAGGCTTGGCGCCCGGCGGCGGGTGGCCGTTGATCCCTGGGTACGTGAATTTCAGAGCGTTGATCTGGATCGTTGCTTCGGAATCCAGCTTTCCGCCCATTATTGCTGCTTATTGTCACAGACGAGAAAGACATTGAGAGAGTGTGTTGGACATGACTGAGTCTTATAAAGCTTTTGGGTTCGGTGAGTTTGGTGTCGAGAAGGCGTGGCCAGATCCCAGTCACATCTCGGAGCCTGCGGACATGGTTCATCCTATTGCCACATCATCCAATTAAGCTCTCACGCGTGGCAAATGGCCAGAGACTCCAAGTGCTTTGGTGAATGTTGAGTATCGATTAAACCGACGAAACCGGGTTTATCGTTTATGGTTCGGTTTTTAAGGGGAAAAAAATGCTCATCGGTTCATAAATTACGGGGTTTAAACTATTTGCAAACTCTCTAAATCGAACCAAACGAAATAAGATCTTATATTATCATACCCATTACATGTCTATTTCCTCCCGCTTATGTAATGCATATATCTGCTTTGTTACTTCGCAAGTTTTCTTCATTTTATTATTTTCATATTTTTCTCTAATTCATCTTCATATCTCTATTGTCTTTTTCTTTATTTCTTTGTCTTCTCTCCCTAAACCATTTAAATTGTGCAAACCAAACCGACAATGAATGAATTGGTTTGGTCGGTTTTTATTTCGAAAGAAATCCAAAGTGATTAGATTGGTTCGTTTCCGGTTTTGAGCAAAAACCAAACCAATTCATATTTTCAT